>NW_027225957.1:0-34900 GCF_038994185.2 Dermacentor albipictus | reverse complement strand
CTCGTCTACCAAAGTGTCATATACATGCTTAAAACGCGTTTTGGCACAAATCCGTGTGCGGGTTCTAAAAGAGCAGCATTGGCATGCTTTTCACGTCGTTTGGTAGAAATCCACACGCGCGTTCTGCCAAAAGCACCATTTGCATGCATATCGTGTGGTTTTGCAGAAAACTGCATCCTCGTCTACCAAAAGTGTCATATTCATGCTTAAAACGTATTTTGGCACAAATCCATGTGCGGGTTCTAAAAAGAGCAGCATTGGCATGCTTTTCACGTCGTTTGGTAGAAATCCACACGCGCGTTCTCCCAAAAGCACCATTTGCATGCATATCGTGTGGTTTTGCAGAAAACTGCATCCTCGTCTACCAAAAGTGTGATATTTATGCTTAAAACGCGTTTTGGCACAAATCCATGTGCGGGTTCTAAAAAGAGCAGCATTGGCATGCTTTTTCACGTCGTTTGGTAGAAATGCACACGCGCATTGTGCCAAAAGCACCATTTGCATGCATATCGTGTGGTTTTTGCAGAAAACTGCATCCTCGTCTACCAAAAGTGTCATATTCATGCTTAAAACGGGTTTTGGCACAAATCCATGTGCGGGTTCTAAAAAGAGCAGCATTGGCATGCTTTTCACGTCGTTTGGTATAAATCCACACGCGCGTTCTGCCAAAAGCACCATTTGCATGCATATCGTGTGGTTTTGCAGAAAACTGCATCCTCGTCTACCAAAAGTTGCATATTCATGCTTAAAACGCGTTTTGGCACAAATCCATGTGCGGGTGCTAAAAAGAGCAGCATTGGCATGCTTTTCACGTCGTTTGGTAGAAATCCACACGCGCGTTCTGCCAAAAGCACCATTTGCATGCATATCGTGTGGTTTTGCAGAAAACTCCATCCTCGTCTACCAAAAGTGTCATATTCATGCTTAAAACGCGTTTTGGCACAAATCCATGTGCGGGTTCTAAAAAGAGCAGCATTGCCATGCTTTTCACGTCGTTTGGTAGAAATCCACACGCGCATTCTGCCAAAAGCGTCATTTGCATGCATATCGTGTGGTTTTGCAGAAAACTGCATCCTCGTCTACCAAAAGTGTCATATTCATGCTTAAAACGCGTTTTGGCACAACTCCATGTGCGGGTTCTAAAAGAGCAGCATTGGCATGCTTTTCACGTCGTTTGGTAGAAATCCACACGCGTGTTCTGCCAAAAGCGTCATTTGCATGCATATCGTGTGGTTTGCAGAAACTGCATCCTCGTCTACCAAAAGTGTCATATTCATGCTTAAAACGCGTTTTGGCACAAATCCATGTGCGGGTGCTAAAAAGAGCAGCATTGGTATGCTTTTCACGTCGTTTGGTAGAAATCCACACGCGCGTTCTGCCAAAAGCACCATTTGCATGCATATCGTGTGGTTTTGCAGAAAACTCCATCCTCGTCTACCAAAAGTGTCATATTCATGCTTAAAACGCGTTTTGGCACAAATCCATGTGCGGGTTCTAAAAAGAGCAGCATTGGCATGCTTCTCACGTCGTTTGGTAGAAATCCACACGCGCGTTCTGCCAAAAGCGTCATTTGCATGGATATCGTGTGGTTTTGCAGAAAACTGCATCCTCGTCTACCAAAAGTTGCGTATTCATGCTTAAAACGCGTTTTGGCACAAATCCATGTGCGGGTGCTAAAAAGAGCAGCATTCGCATGCTTTTCACGTCGTTTGTGGAAATCCACACGCGCGTTCTGCCAAAAGCACCATTTGCATGCATATCGTGTGGTTTTGCAGAAAACTGCATACTCGTCTACCAAAAGTGTCATAATCATGCTTAAAACGCGTTTTGGCACAAATCCATGTGCGGGTTCTAAAAAGAGCAGCATTGGCATGCTTTTCACGTCGTTTGGTAGAAATCCACACGCGCGTTCTGCCAAAAGCACCATTTGCATGCATATCGTGTGGTTTTGCAGAAAACTGCATCCTCGTCTACCAAAAGTTGCGTATTCATGCTTAAAACGCGTTTTGGCACAAATCCATGTGCGGGTGCTAAAAAGAGCAGCATTGGCATGCTTTTCACGTCGTTTGGTAGAAATCCACACGCGCGTTCTGCCAAAAGCACCATTTGCATGCATATCGTGTAGTTTTGCAGAAAACTGCATACTCGTCTACCAAAAGTGTCATATTCATGCTTAAAACGCGTTTTGGCACAACTCCATTTGCGGGTTCTAAAAAGAGCAGCATTGGCATGCTTTTCACGTCGTTTGGTAGAAATCCACACGCGCGTTCTGCCAAAAGCGTCATTTGCATGCATATCGTGTGGTTTTGCAGAAAAACTGCATCCTCGTCTACCAAAAGTGTCATAATCATGCTTAAAACGCGTTTTGGCACAAATCCATGTGCGGGTTCTAAAAAGAGCAGCATTGGCATGCTTTTCACGTCGTTTGGTAGAAATCCACACGCGCGTTCTGCAAAAGCGTCATTTGCATGCATATCGTGTGGTTTTGAAGAAAGCTGCATCCTCGTCTACCAAAAGTTGCGTATTCATGCTTAAAAGGCGTTTTGGCACAAATCCATGTGCGGGTGCTAAAAAGAGCAGCATTGGCATGCATTTTCACGTCGTTTGGTAGAAATCCACACGCGCGTTCTGCCAAAAGCACCATTTGCATGCATATCGTGTGGTTTTGCAGAAAACTGCATACTCGTCTACCAAAAGTTGCGTATTCATGCTTAAAATGCGTTTTGGCAAAAATCCATGTGCGGGTGCTAAAAAGAGCAGCATTGCCATGCTTTTCACGTCGTTTGGTAGAAATCCACACGGGCGTTCTGCCAAAAGCACCATTTGCATGCATATCGTGTGGTTGTGCAGAAAACTGCATACTCGTCTACCAAAAGTGTCATATTCATGCTTAAACGCGTTTTGGCACAAATCGATGTGCGGGTTCTAAAAAGAGCAGCATTGGCATTCTTTTCACGTCGTTTGGTAGAAATCCACACGCGCGTTCTGCCAAAAGCGTCATTTGCATGCATATCGTGTGGTTTTGCAGAAAACTGCATCCTCGTCTACCAAAAGTGTCATATTCATGCTTAAAACGTGTTTTGGCACAAATCCATGTGCGGGTTCTAAAAGAGCAGCATTGGCATGCTTTTCACGTCGTTTGGTAGAAATCCACACGCGCGTTCTGCCAAAAGCGTCATTTGCATGCATATCGTGTGGTTTTGCAGAAAACTGCATTCTCGTCTACCAAAAGTTGCGTATTCATGCTTAAAACGCGTTTTGGCAAAAATCCATGTGCGGGTGCTAAAAAGAGCAGCATTGGCATGCTTTTCACGTCGTTTGGTAGAAATCCACACGGGCGTTCTGCCAAAAGCACCATTTGCATGCATATCGTGGGGTTGTGCAGAAAACTGCATACTCGTCTACCAAAAGTGTCATATTCATGCTTAAAACGCGTTTTGGCGCAAATCGATGTGCGGGTTCTAAAAAGAGCAGCATTGGCATGCTTTTCACGTCGTTTGGTAAAAATCCACACGCGCGTTCTGCCAAAAGCGTCATTTGCGCTGCATATCGTGTGGTTTTGCAGAAAACTGCATCCTCGTCTACCAAAAGTGTCATATTCATGCTTAAAACGCGTTTTGGCACAAATCCATGTGCGGGTTCTAAAAAGAGCAGCATTGGCATGCTTTTCACGTCGTTTGGTAGAAATCCACACGCGCGTTCTGCCAAAAGCGTCATTTGCATGCATATCGTGTGGTTTTGCAGAAAACTGCATCCTCGTCTACCAAAAGTTGCGTATTCATGCTTAAAACGCGTTTTGGCACAAATCCATGTGCGGGTGCTTAAAAGAGCAGCATTGGCATGCTTTTCACGTCGTTTGGTAGAAATCCACACGGGCGTTCTGCCAAAAGCACCATTTGCATGCATATCGTGTGGTTGTGCAGAAAACTGCATACTCGTCTACCAAAAGTGTCATATTCATGCTTAAAACGCGTTTTGGCACAAATCGATGTGCGGGTTCTAAAAAGAGCAGCATTGGCATGCTTTTCACGTCGTTTGGTAGAAATCCACACGCGCGTTCTGCCCAAAGCACCATTTGCATGCATATCGTGTGGTTTTGCAGAAAACTGCATCCTCGTCTACCAAAAGTTGCATATTCATGCTTAAAACGCGTTTTGGCACAAATCCATGTGCGGGTGCTAAAAAGAGCAGCATTGGCATGCTTTTCACGTCGTTTGGTAGAAATCCACACGCGCGTTCTGCCAAAAGCTTCATTTGCATGCATATCGTGTGGTTTTGCAGAAAACTGCATCCTCGTCTACCAAAAGTTGCGTATTCATGCTTAAAACGCGTTTTGGCACAAATCCATGTGCGGGTGCTAAAAAGAGCAGCATTGGCATGCTTTTTCACGTCGTTTGGTAGAAATCCACACGCGCGTTCTGCCAAAAGCACCATTTGCATGCATATCGTGTAGTTTTGCAGATAACTGCATACTCGTCTACCAAAAGTGTCATATTCATGCTTAAAACGCGTTTGGCACAAATCCTTGTGCGGGTTCTAAAATAGCAGCATTGGCATGCTTTTCACGTCGTTTGGTAGAAATCCACACGCGCGTTCTGCCAAAAGCACCATTTGCATGCATATCGTGTGGTTTTGCAGAAAACTGCATCCTCGTCTACCAAAAGTGTCATATTCATGCTTAAAACGTATTTTGGCACAAATCCATGTGCGGGTTCTAAAAAGAGCAGCATTGGCATGCTTTTCACGTCGTTTGGTAGAAATCCACACGCGCGTTCTGCCAAAAGCACCATTTGCATGCATATCGTGTGGTTTTGCAGAAAACTGCATCCTCGTCTACCAAAAGTGTGATATTCATGCTTAAAACGCGTTTTGGCACAAATCCATGTGCGGGTTCTAAAAAGAGCAGCATTGGCATGCTTTTCACGTCGTTTGGTAGAAATCCACACGCGCATTCTTCCAAAAGCACCATTTGCATGCATATCGTGTGGTTTTGCAGAAAACTGCATCCTCGTCTACCAAAGTGTAATATTCATGCTTAAAACGGTTTTGGCACAAATCCATGTGCGGGTTCTAAAAAGAGCAGCATTGGCATGCTTTTCACGTCGGTTTGGTAGAAATCCACACGCGCGTTCTGCCAAAAGCGTCATTTGCATGCATATCGTGTGGTTTTGCAGAAAACTGCATCCTCGTCTACCAAAAGTTGCGTATTCATGCTTAAAACGCGTTTTGGCAAAAATCCATGTGCGGGTGCTAAAAAGAGCAGCATTGGCATGCTTTTCACGTCGTTTGGTAGAAATCCACACGGGCGTTCTGCCAAAAGCACCATTTGCATGCATATCGTGTGGTTGTGCAGAAAACTGCATACTCGTCTACCAAAAGTGTCATATTCATGCTTAAAACGCGTTTTGGCACAAATCGATGTGCGGGTTCTAAAAAGAGCAGCATTGCATGCTTTTCACGTCGTTTGGTAGAAATCCACACGCGCGTTCTGCCAAAAGCACCATTTGCATGCATATCGTGTGGTTTTGCAGAAAACTGCATCCTCGTCTACCAAAAGTTGCATATTCATGCTTAAAACGCGTTTGGCACAAATCCATGTGCGGGTGCTAAAAAGAGCAGCATTGGCATGCTTTTCACGTCGTTTGGTAGACATCCACACGCGCGTTCTGCCAAAAGCGTCATTTGCATGCATATGGTGTGGTTTTGCAGAAAACTGCATCCTCGTCTACCAAAAGTTGCGTATTCATGCTTAAAACGCGTTTTGGCACAAATCCATGTGCGGGTGCTAAAAAGAGCAGCATTGGCATGCTTTTCACGTCGTTTGGTAGAAATCCACACGCGCGTTCTGCCAAAAGCACCATTTGCATGCATATCGTGTAGTTTTTGCAGAAAACTGCATCCTCGTCTACCAAAAGTGTCATATTCATGCTTAAAACGCGTTTTGGCACAAATCCATGTGCGGGTTGTAAAAAGAGCAGCATTGGCATGCTTTTCACGTCGTTTGGTAGAAATCCACACGCGCGTTCTGCCAAAAGCACCATTTGCATGCATATCGTGTGGTTTTGCAGAAAACTGCATCCTCGTCTACCAAAAGTGTCATATTCATGCTTAAAACGCGTTTTGGCACAAATCCATGTGCGGGTTGTAAAAAGAGCAGCATTGGCATGCTTTTCACGTTGTTTGGTAGAAATCCACACGCGCGTTCTGCCAAAAGCGTCATTTGCATGCATATCGTGTGGTTTTGCAGAAAACTGCATCCTCGTCTACCAAAAGTTGCGTATTCATGCTTAAAACGCGTTTTGGCACAAATCCATGTGCGGGTGCTAAAAAGAGCAGCATTGGCATGCTTTTCACGTCGTTTGGTAGATATCCACACGCGCGTTCTGCCAAAAGCACCATTTGCATGCATATCGTGTAGTTTTGCAGAAAACTGCATACTCGTCTACCAAAAGTGTCATATTCATGCTTAAAACGCGTTTTGGCACAAATCCATGTGCGGGTTCTAAAAAGAGCAGCATTGACATGCTTTTCACGTCGTTTGGTAGAAATCCACACGCGCGTTCTGCCAAAAGCGTCATTTGCATGCATATCGTGTGGTTTTGCAGAAAACTGCATCCTCGTCTACCAAAAGTGTCATATTCATGCTTAAAACGCGTTTTGGCACAAATCCATGTGCGGGTTCTAAAAAGAGCAGCATTGGCATGCTTTTCACGTCGTTTGATAGAAATCCACACGCGCGTTCTGCCAAAAGCGTCATTTGCATGCATATCGTGTGGTTTTGCAGAAAACTGCATCCTCGTCTACCAAAAGTTGCGTATTCATGCCTAAAACGCGTTTTGGCACAAATCCATGTGCGGGTGCTAAAAAGAGCAGCATTGCATGCTTTTCACGTCGTTTGGTAGAAATCCACACGGGCGTTCTGCCAAAAGCACCATTTGCATGCATATCGTGTGGTTTTGCAGAAAACTGCATCCTCGTCTACCAAAAGTGTCATATTCATGCTTAAAACGCGTTTTGGCACAAATCCATGTGCGGGTTCTAAAAAGAGCAGCATTGGCATGCTTTTCACGTCGTTTGGTAGAAATCCACACGCGCGTTCTGCCAAAAGCGTCATTTGCATGCATATCGTGTGGTTTTGCAGAAAACTGCATCCTCGTCTACCAAAAGTTGCGTATTCATGCCTAAAACGCGTTTTGGCACAAATCCATGTGCGGGTGCTAAAAAGAGCAGCATTGGCATGCTTTTCACGTCGTTTGGTAGAAATCCACACGCGCGTTCTGCCAAAAGCACCATTTGCATGCATATCGTGTGGTTTTGCAGAAAACTGCATCCTCGTCTACCAAAAGTTGCATATTCATGCTTAAAACGCGTTTTGGCACAAATCCATGTGCGGGTGCTAAAAAGAGCAGCATTGGCATGCTTTTCACGTCGTTTGGTAGAAATCCACACGCGCGTTCTGCCAAAAGCTTCATTTGCATGCATATCGTGTGGTTTTGCAGAAAACTGCATCCTCGTCTACCAAAAGTTGCGTATTCATGCTTAAAACGCGTTTTGGCACAAATCCATGTGCGGGTGCTAAAAAGAGCAGCATTGGCATGCTGTTCACGTCGTTTGGTAGAAATCCACACGCGCGTTCTGCCAAAAGCACCATTTGCATGCATATCGTGTAGTTTTGCAGAAAACTGCATACTCGTCTACCAAAAGTGTCATATTCATGCTTAAAACGCGTTTTGGCACAAATCCGTGTGCGGGTTCTAAAAAGAGCAGCATTGGCATGCTTTTCACGTCGTTTGGTAGAAATCCACACGCGCATTCTTCCAAAAGCACCATTTGCATGCATATCGTGTGGTTTTGCAGAAAACTGCATCCTCGTCTACCAAAAGTGTAATATTCATGCTTAAAACGGGTTTTGGCACAAATCCATGTGCGGGTTCTAAAAAGAGCAACATTGGCATGCTTTTCACGTCGGTTTGGTAGAAATCCACACGCGCGTTCTGCCAAAAGCGTCATTTGCATGCATATCGTGTGGTTTTGCAGAAAACTGCATCCTCGTCTACCAAAAGTTGCGTATTCATGCTTAAAACGCGTTTTGGCAAAAATCCATGTGCGGGTGCTAAAAAGAGCAGCATTGGCATGCTTTTCGCGTCGTTTGGTAGAAATCGACACGGGCGTTCTGCCAAAAGCACCATTTGCATGCATATCGTGTGGTTGTGCAGAAAACTGCATACTCGTCTACCCAAAGTGTCATATTCATGCTTAAAACGCGTTTTGGCACAAATCGATGTGCGGGTTCTAAAAAGAGCAGCATTGGCATGCTTTTCACGTCGTTTGGTAGAAATCCACACGCGCGTTCTGCCAAAAGCGTCATTTGCATGCATATCGTGTGGTTTTGCAGAAAACTGCATCCTCGTCTACCAAAAGTGTCATCTTCATGCTTAAAACGCGTTTTGGCACAAATCCATGTGCGGGTTCTAAAAAGAGCAGCATTGGCATGCTTTTCACGTCGTTTGGTAGAAATCCACACGCGCGTTCTGCCAAAAGCGTCATTTGCATGCATATCGTGTGGTTTTGCAGAAAACTGCATTCTCGTCTACCAAAAGTTGCGTATTCATGCTGAAAACGCGTTTTGGCATAAATCCATGTGCGGGTGCTAAAAAGAGCAGCATTGGCATGCTTTTCACGTCGTTTGGTAGAAATCCACACGGGCGTTCTGCCAAAAGCACCATTTGCATGCATATCGTGTGGTTGTGCAGAAAACTGCATACTCGTCTACCAAAAGTGTCATATTCATGCTTAAAACGCGTTTTGGCACAAATCGATGTGCGGGTTCTAAAAAGAGCAGCATTGGCATGCTTTTCACGTCGTTTGGTAGAAATCCACACGCGCGTTCTGCCAAAAGCACCATTTGCATGCATATCGTGTGGTTTTGCAGAAAACTGCATCCTCGTCTACCAAAAGTTGCGTATTCATGCTTAAAACGCGTTTTGGCACAAATCCATGTGCGGGTGCTAAAAAGAGCAGCATTGGCATGCTTTTCACGTCGTTTGGTAGAAATCCACACGCGCGTTCTGCCAAAAGCACCATTTGCATGCATATCGTGTAGTTTTGCAGAAAACTGCATCCTCGTCTACCAAAAGTGTCATATTCATGCTTAAAACGCGTTTTGGCACAAATCCATGTGCGGGTTGTAAAAAGAGCAGCATTGGCATGCTGTTCACGTCGTTTGGTAGAAATCCACACGCGCGTTCTGCCAAAAGCACCATTTGCATGCATATCGTGTAGTTTTGCAGAAAACTGCATACTCGTCTACCAAAAGTGTCATATTCATGCTTAAAACGCGTTTTGGCACAAATCCGTGTGCGGGTTCTAAAAAGAGCAGCATTGGCATGCTTTTCACGTCGTTTGGTAGAAATCCACACGCGCATTCTTCCAAAAGCACCATTTGCATGCATATCGTGTGGTTTTGCATAAAACTGCATCCTCGTCTACCAAAAGTGTAATATTCATGCTTAAAACGGGTTTTGGCACAAATCCATGTGCGGGTTCTAAAAAGAGCAGCATTGGCATGCTTTTCACGTCGGTTTGGTAGAAATCCACACGCGCGTTCTGCCAAAAGCGTCATTTGCATGCATATCGTGTGGTTTTGCAGAAAACTGCATCCTCGTCTACCAAAAGTTGCGTATTCATGCTTAAAACGCGTTTTGGCAAAAATCCATGTGCGGGTGCTAAAAAGAGCAGCATTGGCATGCTTTTCACGTCGTTTGGTAGAAATCGACACGGGCGTTCTGCCAAAAGCACCATTTGCATGCATATCGTGTGGTTGTGCAGAAAACTGCATACTCGTCTACCCAAAGTGTCATATTCATGCTTAAAACGCGTTTTGGCACAAATCGACGTGCGGGTTCTAAAAAGAGCAGCATTGGCATGCTTTTCACGTCGTTTGGTAGAAATCCACACGCGCGTTCTGCCAAAAGCGTCATTTGCATGCATATCGTGTGGTTTTGCAGAAAACTGCATCCTCGTCTACCAAAAGTGTCATATTCATGCTTAAAACGCGTTTTGGCACAAATCCATGTGCGGGTTCTAAAAAGAGCAGCATTGGCATGCTTTTCACGTCGTTTGGTAGAAATCCACACGCGCGTTCTGCCAAAAGCGTCATTTGCATGCATATCGTGTGGTTTTGCAGAAAACTGCATTCTCGTCTACCAAAAGTTGCGTATTCATGCTGAAAACGCGTTTTGGCATAAATCCATGTGCGGGTGCTAAAAAGAGCAGCATTGTCATGCTTTTCACGTCGTTTGGTAGAAATCCACACGGGCGTTCTGCCAAAAGCACCATTTGCATGCATATCGTGTGGTTGTGCAGAAAACTGCATACTCGTCTACCAAAAGTGTCATATTCATGCTTAAAACGCGTTTTGGCACAAATCGATGTGCGGGTTCTAAAAAGAGCAGCATTGGCATGCTTTTCACGTCGTTTGGTAGAAATCCACACGCGCGTTCTGCCAAAAGCACCATTTGCATGCATATCGTGTGGTTTTGCAGAAAACTGCATCCTCGTCTACCAAAAGTGTCATATTCATGCTTAAAACGCGTTTTGGCACAAATCCATGTACGGGTTGTAAAAAGAGCAGCATTGGCATGCTTTTCACGTTGTTTGGTAGAAATCCACACGCGCGTTCTGCCAAAAGCGTCATTTGCATGCATATCGTGTGGTTTTGCAGAAAACTGCATCCTCGTCTACCAAAAGTTGCGTATTCATGCTTAAAACGCGTTTTGGCACAAATCCATGTGCGGGTGCTAAAAAGAGCAGCATTGGCATGCTTTTCACGTCGTTTGGTAGATATCCACACGCGCGATCTGCCAAAAGCACCATTTGCATGCATATCGTGTAGTTTTGCAGAAAACTGCATACTCGTCTACCAAAAGTGTCATATTCATGCTTAAAACGCGTTTTGGCACAAATCCATGTGCGGGTTCTAAAAAGAGCAGCATTGGCATGCTTTTCACGTCGTTTGGTAGAAATCCACACGCGCGTTCTGCCAAAAGCGTCATTTGCATGCATATCGTGTGGTTTTGCAGAAAACTGCATCCTCGTCTACCAAAAGTGTCATATTCATGCTTAAAACGCGTTTTGGCACAAATCCATGTGCGGGTTCTAAAAAGAGCAGCATTGGCATGCTTTTCACGTCGTTTGGTAGAAATCCACACGCGCGTTCTGCCAAAAGCGTCATTTGCATGCATATCGTGTGGTTTTGCAGAAAACTGCATCCTCGTCTACCAAAAGTTGCGTATTCATGCCTAAAACGCGTTTTGGCACAAATCCATGTGCGGGTGCTAAAAAGAGCAGCATTGGCATGCTTTTCACGTCGTTTGGTAGAAATCCACACGGGCGTTCTGCCAAAAGCACCATTTGCATGCATATCGTGTGGTTTTGCAGAAAACTGCATCCTCGTCTACCAAAAGTGTCATATTCATGCTTAAAACGCGTTTTGGCACAAATCCATGTGCGGGTTCTAAAAAGAGCAGCATTGGCATGCTTTTCACGTCGTTTGGTAGAAATCCACACGCGCGTTCTGCCAAAAGCGTCATTTGCATGCATATCGTGTGGTTTTGCAGAAAACTGCATCCTCGTCTACCAAAAGTTGCGTATTCATGCCTAAAGCGCGTTTTGGCACAAATCCATGTGCGGGTGCTAAAAAGAGCAGCATTGGCATGCTTTTCACGTCGTTTGGTAGAAATCCACACGCGCGTTCTGCCAAAAGCACCATTTGCATGCATATCGTGTGGTTTTGCAGAAAACTGCATCCTCGTCTACCAAAAGTTGCATATTCATGCTTAAAACGCGTTTTGGCACAAATCCATGTGCGGGTGCTAAAAAGAGCAGCATTGGCATGCTTTTCACGTCGTTTGGTAGAAATCCACACGCGCGTTCTGCCAAAAGCTTCATTTGCATGCATATCGTGTGGTTTTGCAGAAAACTGCATCCTCGTCTACCAAAAGTTGCGTATTCATGCTTAAAACGCGTTTTGGCACAAATCCATGTGCGAGTGCTAAAAAGAGCAGCATTGGCATGCTGTTCACGTCGTTTGGTAGAAATCCACACGCGCGTTCTGCCAAAAGCACCATTTGCATGCATATCGTGTAGTTTTGCAGAAAACTGCATACTCGTCTACCAAAAGTGTCATATTCATGCTTAAAACGCGTTTTGGCACAAATCCGTGTGCGGGTTCTAAAAAGAGCAGCATTGGCATGCTTTTGACGTCGTTTGGTAGAAATCCACACGCGCGTTCTGCCAAAAGCACCATTTGCATGCATATCGTGTGGTTTTGCAGAAAACTGCATCCTCGTCTACCAAAAGTGTCATATTCATGCTTAAAACGTATTTTGGCACAAATCCATGTGCGGGTTCTAAAAAGAGCAGCATTGGCATGCTTTTCACGTCGTTTGGTAGAAATCCACACGCGCGTTCTGCCAAAAGCACCATTTGCATGCTTATCGTGTGGTTTTGCAGAAAACTGCATCCTCGTCTACCAAAAGTGTGATATTCATGCTTAAACCGCGTTTTGGCACAAATCCATGTGCGGGTTCTAAAAAGAGCAGCATTGGCATGCTTTTCACGTCGTTTGGTAGAAATCCACACGCGCATTCTTCCAAAAGCACCATTTGCATGCATATCGTGTGGTTTTGCAGAAAACTGCATCCTCGTCTACCAAAAGTGTCATATTCATGCTTAAAACGGGTTTTGGCACAAATCCATGTGCGGGTTCTAAAAAGAGCAGCATTGGCATGCTTTTCACGTCGGTTTGGTAGAAATCCACACGCGCGTTCTGCCAAAAGCGTCATTTGCATGCATATCGTGTGGTTTTGCAGAAAACTGCATCCTCGTCTACCAAAAGTTGCGTATTCATGCTTAAACCGCGTTTTGGCAAAAATCCATGTGCGGGTGCTAAAAAGAGCAGCATTGGCATGCTTTTCACGTCGTTTGGTAGAAATCCACACGGGCGTTCTGCCAAAAGCACCATTTGCATGCATATCGTGTGGTTGTGCAGAAAACTGCATACTCGTCTACCAAAAGTGTCATATTCATGCTTAAAACGCGTTTTGGCACAAATCGATGTGCGGGTTCTAAAAAGAGCAGCAGTGGCATGCTTTTCACGTCGTTTGGTAGAAATCCACACGCGCGTTCTGCCAAAAGCGTCATTTGCATGCATATCGTGTGGTTTTGCAGAAAACTGCATCCTCGTCTACCAAAAGTGTCATATTCATGCTTAAAACGCGTTTTGGCACAAATCCATGTGCGGGTTCTAAAAAGAGCAGCATTGGCATGCTTTTCACGTCGTTTGGTAGAAATCCACACGCGCGTTCTGCCAAAAGCGTCATTTGCATGCATATCGTGTGGTTTTGCAGAAAACTGCATTCTCGTCTACCAAAAGTTGCGTATTCATGCTTAAAACGCGTTTTGGCATAAATCCATGTGCGGGTGCTAAAAAGAGCAGCATTGGCATGCTTTTCACGTCGTTTGGTAGAAATCCACACGGGCGTTCTGGCAAAAGCACCATTTGCATGCATATCGTGTGGTTGTGCAGAAAACTGCATACTCCTCTACCAAAAGTGTCATATTCATGCTTAAAACGCGTTTTGGCACAAATCGATGTGCGGGTTCTAAAAAGAGCAGCATTGGCATGCTTTTCACGTCGTTTGGTAGAAATCCACACGCGCGTTCTGCCAAAAGCACCATTTGCATGCATATCGTGTGGTTTTGCAGAAAACTGCATCCTCGTCTACCAAAAGTTGCATATTCATGCTTAAAACGCGTTTTGGCACAAATCCATGTGCGGGTGCTAAAAAGAGCAGCATTGGCATGCTTTTCACGTCGTTTGGTAGACATCCACACGCGCGTTCTGCCAAAAGCGTCATTTGCATGCATATCGTGTGGTTTTGCAGAAAACTACATCCTCGTCTACCAAAAGTTGCGTATTCATGCTTAAAACGGGTTTTGGCACAAATCCATGTGCGGGTTCTAAAAAGAGCAGCATTGGCATGCTTTTCACGTCGGTTTGGTAGAAATCCACACGCGCGTTCTGCCAAAAGCGTCATTTGCATGCATATCGTGTGGTTTTGCAGAAAACTGCATCCTCGTCTACCAAAAGTTGCGTATTCATGCTTAAAACGCGTTTTGGCAAAAATCCATGTGCGGGTGCTAAAAAGAGCAGCATTGGCATGCTTTTCACGTCGTTTGGTAGAAATCCACACGGGCGTTCTGCCAAAAGCACCATTTGCATGCATATCGTGTGGTTGTGCAGAAAACTGCATACTCGTCTACCAAAAGTGTCATATTCATGCTTAAAACGCGTTTTGGCACAAATCGATGTGCGGGTTCTAAAAAGAGCAGCAGTGGCATGCTTTTCACGTCGTTTGGTAGAAATCCACACGCGCGTTCTGCCAAAAGCGTCATTTGCATACATATCGTGTGGTTTTGCAGAAAACTGCATCCTCGTCTACCAAAAGTGTCATATTCATGCTTAAAACGCGTTTTGGCACAAATCCATGTGCGGGTTCTAAAAAGAGCAGCATTGGCATGCTTTTCACGTCGTTTGGTAGAAATCCACACGCGCGTTCTGCCAAAAGCGTCATTTGCATGCATATCGTGTGGTTTTGCAGAAAACTGCATTCTCGTCTACGAAAAGTTGCGTATTCATGCTTACAACGCGGTTTGGCACAAATCCATGTGCGGGTGCTAAAAAGAGCAGCATTGGCATGCTTTTCACGTCGTTTGGTAGAAATCCACACGGGCGTTCTGCCAAAAGCACCATTTGCATGCATATCGTGTGGTTGTGCAGAAAACTGCATACTCGTCTACCAAAAGTGTCATATTCATGCTTAAAACGCGTTTTGGCACAAATCGATGTGCGTGTTCTAAAAAGAGCAGCATTGGCATGCTTTTCACGTCGTTTGGTAGAAATCCACACGCGCGTTCTGCCAAAAGCGTCATTTGCATGCATATCGTGTGGTTTTGCAGAAAACTGCATCCTCGTCTACCAAAAGTTGCGTATTCATGCCTAAAACGCGTTTTGGCACAAATCCATGTGCGGGTGCTAAAAAGAGCAGCATTGGCATGCTTTTCACGTAGTTTGGTAGAAATCCACACGCGTGTTCTGCCAAAAGCACCATTTGCATGCATATCGTGTGGTTTTGCAGAAAACTGCATCCTCGTCTACCAAAAGTTGCATATTCATGCTTAAAACGCGTTTTGGCACAAATCCATGTGCGGGTGCTAAAAAGAGCAGCATTGGCATGCTTTTCACGTCGTTTGGTAGAAATCCACACGCGCGTTCTGCCAAAAGCTTCATTTGCATGCATATCGTGTGGTTTTGCAGAAAACATCCTCGTCTACCAAAAGTTGCGTATTCATGCTTAAAACGCGTTTTGGCACAAATCCATGTGCGGGTGCTAAAAAGAGCAGCATTGGCATGCTGTTGACGTCGTTTGGTAGAAATCCACACGCGCGTTCTGCCAAAAGCACCATTTGCATGCATATCGTGTAGTTTTGCAGAAAACTGCATACTCGTCTACCAAAAGTGTCATATTCATGCTTAAAACGCGTTTTGGCACAAATCCGTGTGCGGGTTCTAAAAAGAGCAGCATTGGCATGCTTTTCACGTCGTTTGGTAGAAATCCACACGCGCGTTCTGCCAAAAGCACCATTTGCATGCATATCGTGTGGTTTTTCACAAAACTGCATCCTCGTCTACCAAAAGTGTCATATTCATGTTTAAAACGTATTTTGGCACAAATCCATGTGCGGGTTCTAAAAAGAGCAGCATTGGCATGCTTTTCACGTCGTTTGGTAGAAATCCACACGCGCGTTCTGCCAAAGGCACCATTTGCATGCATATCGTGTGGTTTTGCAGAAAACTGCATACTCGTCTACCAAAAGTGTCATATTCATGCTTAAAACGCGTTTTGGCACAAATCGATGTGCGGGTTCTAAAAAGAGCAGCAGTGGCATGCTTTTCACGTCGTTTGGTAGAAATCCACACGCGCGTTCTGCCAAAAGCGTCATATGCATGCATATCGTGTGGTTTTGCAGAAAACTGCATTCTCGTCTACCAAAAGTTGCGTATTCATGCTTACAACGCGGTTTGGCACAAATCCATGTGCGGGTGCTAAAAAGAGCAGCATTGGCATGCTTTTCACGTCGTTTGGTAGAAATCCACACGGGCGTTCTGCCAAAAGCACCATTTGCATGCATATCGTGTGGTTGTGCAGAAAACTGTATACTCGTCTACCAAAAGTGTCATATTCATGCTTAAAACGCGTTTTGGCACAAATCGATGTGCGGGTTCTAAAAAGAGCAGCATTGGCATGCTTTTCACGTCGTTTGGTAGAAATCCACACGCGCGTTCTGCCAAAAGCACCATTTGCATGCATATCGTGTGGTTTTGCAGAAAACTGCATCCTCGTCTACCAAAAGTTGCATATTCATGCTTAAAACGCGTTTTGGCACAAATCCATGTGCGGGTGCTAAAAAGAGCAGCATTGGCATGCTTTTCACGTCGTTTGGTAGACATCCACACGCGCGTTCTGCCAAAAGCGTCATTTGCATGCATATCGTGTGGTTTTGCAGAAAACTGCATCCTCGTCTACCAAAAGTTGCGTATTCATGCTTAAAACGCGTTTTGGCACAAATCCATGTGCGGGTGCTAAAAAGAGCAGCATTGGCATGCTTTTCACGTCGTTTGGTAGAAATCCACACGCGCGTTCTGCCAAAAGCACCATTTGCATGCATATCGTGTAGTTTTGCAGAAAACTGCATCCTCGTCTACCAAAAGTGTCATATTCATGCTTAAAACGCGTTTTGGCACAAATCCATGTGCGGGTTGTAAAAAGAGCAGCATTGGCATGCTTTTCACGTCGTTTGGTAGAAATCCACACGCGCGTTCTGCCAAAAGCAACATTTGCATGCATATCGTGTGGTTTTGCAGAAAACTGCATCCTCGTCTACCAAAAGTGTCATATTCATGCTTAAAACGCGTTTTGGCACAAATCCATGTGCGGGTTGTAAAAAGAGCAGCATTGGCATGCTTTTCACGTTGTTTGGTAGAAATCCACACGCGCGTTCTGCCAAAAGCGTCATTTGCATGCATATCGTGTGGTTTTGCAGAAAACTGCATCCTCGTCTACCAAAAGTTGCGTATTCATGCTTAAAACGCGTTTTGGCACAAATCCATGTGCGGGTGCTAAAAAGAGCAGCATTGGCATGCTTTTCACGGCGTTTGGTAGAAATCCACACGCGCGTTCTGCCAAAAGCACCATTTGCATGCATATCGTGTAGTTTTGCAGAAAACTGCATAGTCGTCTACCAAAAGTGTCATATTCATGCTTAAAACGCGTTTTGGCACAAATCCATGTGCGGGTTCTAAAAAGAGCAGCATTGGCATGCTTTTCACGTCGTTTGGTAGAAATCCACACGCGCGTTCTGCCAAAAGCGTCATTTGCATGCATATCGTGTGGTTTTGCAGAAAACTGCATCCTCGTCTACCAAAAGTGTCATATTCATGCTTAAAACGCGTTTTGGCACAAATCCATGTGCGGGTGCTAAAAAGAGCAGCATTGGCATGCTTTTCACGTCGTTTGGTAGAAATCCACACGCGCGTTCTGCCAAAAGCGTCATTTGCGCTGCATATCGTGTGGTTTTGCAGAAAACTGCATCCTCGTCTACCAAAGTGTCATATTCATGCTTAAAACGCGTTTTGGCACAAATCCATGTGCGGGTTCTAAAAAGAGCAGCATTGGCATGCTTTTCACGTCGTTTGGTAGAAATCCACACGCGCGTTCTGCCAAAAGCACCATTTGCATGCATATCGTGTGGTTTTGCAGAAAACTGCATCCTCGTCTACCAAAAGTTGCATATTCATGCTTAAAACGCGTTTTGGCACAAATCCATGTGCGGGTGCTAAAAAGAGCAGCATTGGCATGCTTTTCACGTCGTTTGGTAGAAATCCACACGCGCGTTCTGCCAAAAGCGTCATTTGCATGCATATCGTGTGGTTTTGCAGAAAACTGCATCCTCGTCTACCAAAAGTTGCGTATTCATGCTTAAAACGCGTTTTGGCACAAATCCATGTGCGGGTGCTAAAAAGAGCCGCATTGGCATGCTTTTCACGTCGTTTGGTAGAAATCCACAAGCGCGTTCTGCCAAAAGCACCATTTGCATGCATATCGTGTAATTTTGCAGAAAACTGCATACTCGTCTACCAAAAGTGTCATATTCATGCTTAAAACGCGTTTTGGCACAAATCCGTGTGCGGGTTCTAAAAAGAGCAGCATTGGCATGCTTTTCACGTCGTTTGGTAGAAATCCACACGCGCGTTCTGCCAAAAGCACCATTTGCATGCATATCGTGTGGTTTTGCAGAAAACTGCATCCTCGTCTACCAAAAGTGTCATATTCATGCTTAAAACGTATTTTGGCACAAATCTATGTGCGGGTTCTAAAAAGAGCAGCATTGGCATGCTTTTCACGTCGTTTGGTAGAAATCCACACGCGCGTTCTGCCAAAAGCACCATTTGCATGCATATCGTTTGGTTTTGCAGAAAACTGCATCCTCGTCTACCAAAAGTGTGATATTCATGCTTAAAACGCGTTTTGGCACAAATCCATGTGCGGGTTCTAAAAAGAGCAGCATTGGCATGCTTTTCACGTCGTTTGGTAGAAATCCACACGCGCATTCTGTCAAAAGCACCATTTGCATGCATATCGTGTGGTTTTGCAGAAAACTGCATCCTCGTCTACCAAAAGTGTCATATTCATGCTTAAAACGGGTTTTGGCACAAATCCATGTGCGGGTTCTAAAAAGAGCAGCATTGGCATGCTTTTCACGTCGTTTGGTAGAAATCCACACGCGCGTTCTGCCAAAAGCGTCATTTGCATGCATATCGTGTGGTTTTGCAGAAAACTGCATCCTCGTCTACCAAAAGTTGCATATTCATGCTTAAAACGCGTTTTGGCAGAAATCCATGTGCGGGTGCTAAAAAGAGCAGCATTGGCATGCTTTTCACGTCGTTTGGTAGAAATCCACACGCGCGTTCTGCCAAAAGCGTCATTTGCATGCATATCGTGTGGTTTTGCAGAAAACTGCATCCTCGTCTACCAAAAGTGTCTTATTTATTTATTTATTTATTTATTTATTTATTTCAGAATACTGCAGGCCAAGAGTTATGGCCCATGCAGGAGGGGCTATACAAGGCATGTAAATACACTGGAACATCAAAAAATAAAAAGAAAGAACGGCAGTTTAACAGATTGCCGCTAACAGACAAGCAGAAAAATATGTATACACATGTACATATTCATACATATATATATGCTTTCGCACATATGCAGCTCTCATTCACTCAAACAAATGCTCTTCTAGAGCTTTAACAAAATTAGCGGACTGGAAGATGGCCCCTGGAAGACAGTTCCAGTCGGAAACGGTCCTCGGAAAAAAACTGTGTTTGAATGTTTCAGTTCTTGCAAAAATTGGTTCCACTAAATGACTTCCTGTGTGGTGTGTTCGTCTAGACGATAACTGTTTAAGTTCTGTGGGATGCGAAATGTTTAGTTTATGTGCTAAAAGGTTATGCAAAAACAACAAACGGGACATTTTCCTACGTACTTGAAGTAGTTGGATGTTATTTGTTTTCATTAGTGTCGTAGGTGAATCAAGCCTTCTGTATTTGTTATAAATAAACCTAATCGCTTTTCTTTGCACCATCTCAAGCTGGTAAATGTCCTTCTTTATGAACGGGTCCCATAAGACCGACGCGTACTCTAATTTTGATCTGATGAATGTTATGTATGCAAGACGTTTAAGCTTACTTGGAGCGCCTCTAAGCTTCCGCCTCAGAAAGCACAGCTTGGAAAATGATGAGGAACAAATGTCTGAAATATGCTCAGACCAAGTTAAATCGTTTGTTATTGTAACCCCTAAGTATTTATGATGTGTGACCTCCATAATAGAATGATTTAGAAGGCTGTGAGAGAAAGGAGAAACCTGTTTTTTGCGCGAAATTCGCAAGAGGACAGTTTTATCTAGGTTAAGTTGCATATTCCATTTAACCCATTAGGGACCGGTTTCTTTATTTTCTTGCTATCTTGAAATAAATGTCCTATCTTAACTTACATTTATACTAATAATTCACATGCAAGAAATTATTACTCTTGCCTAATTAGTTTTTGAAATATAGCCCGTGACCATATGGTCACACTGGGCCCTTACGCTACAGCAAAATACGCGAAGTTAAAAACTTTTATTTCAAGCCATGAAACATCACAAAAAACATATATAGCGAAAAGTCGAGCACTTATTTGGTGTGATATGATATAAATAATCGAATACACATGCGGACGTCATATTTGTGCACCGCGCGGTTGCAATTATCTCATGCGCACCTCCACCTCTTGCCATTAGGTATTGGTGCACCAAAGTGGGCCACTTGGTCATACCGTGTACCAGTCAGGACATCACCAGTCTTTGGTATTCTGCGTTGACCAGGTGCTCTAGGCTTATTGTTCCATCGCATCAGGTAGCTTTGTGCAATTTGCCTGCGGAATTCCATCTGCGTGACGTTAAACCCTGTGCTACAAATTAACGCCTAAGCGTTGCTGATAGATACATCGCAAAGAGAAGTGAAAATTGGCCACCACCACTTTTTGCCACGGATTGCAATCCTATAGGCGCCTGCATTTGCATCCATCCTATAAATCTTGTACTTAGCAACAGTGTTCGGATGGGCCACCTTGATTCACTTCTTCTCACCATACGAGTACTTGCCCTATCGAGTACGGCATTGTCAAAAAGATCGAACAACTCAACAAGTGAAAAGTCCCTGTAAGCAGCAAAGTTTGGGTCGAGAAATATGCCAAGGCTTGTCTGGAGATCACCCTTCGTCCACTTAGAAGCAGTGGATAATTTTGCCGGAATGGCCGCATCAACTACAGAAGAAACCTCTGATATTCTGACACGTTGCTCGGCGGAGTCGTCATCGTCCGAGTCGCACCCACCAATGCAGCGTCCGTCAGAGAAAACAGTTTCAGCGCCGGCTAATAGCTACCACCTGCTTAGAATGTCAATGAGCCCACCTGAGCCTTCATCGGCCGAGTTTTCATCCGAATAGGTGCTAGCCTCTGGCGGCTCGATATAAACGACGGACACGTCGTCATGTTCCTCTATGACTGCTTCGCTATTTCTTCCAACATCAACCTATTCCGACAATAAAATAAGAAATAACCACTGTGCGAACGCGCCAGCAGCCGTGCACGAGATGAGAATGCAGTTAAAAAACATAGAAAAGTTAGGTACCCTAAAGGCCTAGCGTGACCATATGGCAACGCGCAAGATAACACGCACGTTCACGGATAAATCAAACATTATTCTTTCACAAATGCTCATAGAAGGTCACATATTGAAAGAGCAATACGGAGGTAAGGATATCTGACTATTGCTTAAAGAAGTAGTTAAAAAAAAGACACACTTACCCCTTGGAGCGATGCATGGCAACGCTACTCGCAGAGCAACACTTATTCCTGCATTTGCGAGGGGCTCCCACAAAAAGACTGACAGCTGCCTACACTTGGTATCCATTAAGGAAACTCTAATCTGTCAATTAGCATGTCAATGGCGATTTTGGTGCCGTTTCGTTAATCTTAATAATTGAAATCCACTGTGCAGGCTAACGTTACCATATGGTCACGCTGGTCCTTAATGGGTTAAGGCACCATTGATGAACAGCTAATAGTGAGTTTTGTAAGAGGTAATGATCATTACGCTCGTTTATGCTCTTGAAGAGAATGCAGTCATCTGCAAAAAGCTTGACAGAGACATTTTCGGAAATAGCAGCCGGCAAATCATTAATATAAATTAAGAAAAGCAGTGGGCCTAAAACGCTTCCTTGGGGTACACCTGACGTAACTGGAAACACTTCAGATTTACAACCATTAACCTCTACGTACTGTGTCCTGTGTTTTAAGTAAGCATTAATCCAATTAACAAGGTAAGTAGGGACGCCAATACTTTCCAGTTTATAAATAAGTTTACTGTGGGGAACTGTGTCAAATGCCTTGCGGAAATATAAAATGAGTACATCAATCTGCCCCGATTTATCAAGCACAACAGAAAAATCATGAATTGTTGTAACTAACTGTGTCACAGTGGACATTTCTTTCCGAAAGCCATGTTGTGCAGGTGATAAAATGTTATTTTCAGCAAGATAAGAGTTAAGATAACCCGATACTATGTGTTCAAGCAGCTTGCAACAAGAGGAAGTGATTGAGATTGGTCGATAATTAGAAATGGTTAGCTTGTCCCCTTTTTTTAGAATTGGCACAAGGCGGGCCATCCTCCAGTCCTCCGGTACATCTCCCGATAGTAACGAGACTTGAAAGATCCTCGTTAAGAAAACAGATACCTGTGCTGCAAAACGCTTCAAAAAGGCATTTGGAAGCCCATCGGGACCCGCGGATTTTTTATCTGCGAGTTTACGCAGCATACACACAACACCGTTCACAGAGATAGTTGGTACGTCACCAGGATCTTCAACTGGAATTCTTGCTGTGGTTGCCCGTTCCATAAGGAACACGCTTTGAAAATACGAGTTAAAACTTTGCGCTATGATCGCGGAGTCGGTTACAACGCTGTTATTAACTTGAATTTTGGTCAAGTGGTCAGTCCTGCGACCTAGGAAATTCCAAAATTTTTGGGGATCACTTCGGATAAATTCGGGGAGCGTCGTGTCAAAATAACGTGACTTTGCTAGTTTTAACTTATAGGCAAGTTCCTCTTTTAGAACCTGGAAGTGTTGCGGACAAGGTAATTTTTTCTTCCTACAGCGCCTTACTTTACGTTTCATTTGAATAATTTCGCGACTTATCCAAAGATTGCGGCGATTAATACAAACCTTTCTAAGGGGAACAAAATGTTCTATAGTATACTGTACTGTATTCTTAAAGTGCTGCCATAAACTATGAAGGTCATCGCTGCTAGGGTTATCTAACTGTGATTGTAAAGAGTCGATGATTGCGTTATCGTCAGCGCGTGCGTAGTCCTTGATCATTTTAATCGGTCGCATCCCGGCAACAACTGACGAAACACAACAGAAGAACAAGAGACGATGGTCCGAGATTCCAGCTTCAACACTAAGCACTCCATCAAAAAAGGTTTGACTAACAAAGAAAAGGTCTAAGACAGATGTCTCTCTGGTGTATGCATGAACGGTTTGCTTAAGGTTTAAAGAAAACATCAGATCAAGAATTATATCACATGAGGCAGACAGGCCATAATACGGTTTATCCCAATCAATAGCAGGGAAATTAAAATCACCGGTAATAATTAAGTTCCTATTTTGGTAAGGCAGTAAGCGGTCAAATAAACTATACATGAAAGAATCCGCTGCATCAGGGGCACGATACACAGCACAAAGAAGAAAAGTGAGACCATGCGCAGTAACGTGCAACAACAAACTTTCATGCTGATCAATTTGTTCAAGCAGCGTTACGCTTACTGCACGTTTCGCAATCACAGCAACGCCTCCACCACTGCATTATTCATACTTAAAACGCGTTTTGGCACAAATCCATGTGCGGGTTCTAAAAAGAGCAGCATTGGCATGCTTCTCACGTCGTTTGGTAGAAATCCACACGCGCGTTCTGCCAAAAGCGTCATTTGCATGCATATCGTGTGGTTTTGCAGAAAACTGCATCCTCGTCTACCAAAAGTTGCGTATTCATGCTTAAAACGCGTTTTGGCACAAATCCATGTACGGGTGCTAAAAAGAGCAGCATTCGCATGCTTTTCACGTCGTTTGGTGGAAATCCACACGCGCGTTCTGCCAAAAGCACCATTTGCATGCATATCGTGTGGTTTTGCAGAAAACTGCATACTCGTCTACCAAGAGTGTCATAATCATGCTTAAAACGCGTTTTGGCACAAATACATGTGCGGGTTCTAAAAAGAGCAGCATTGGCATGCTTTTCACGTCGTTTGGTAGAAATCCACACGCGCGTTCTGCCAAAAGCGTCATTTGCATGCATATCGTGTGGTTTTGCAGAAAACTGCATCCTCGTCTACCAAAAGTTGCGTATTCATGCTTAAAACGCGTTTTGGCAAAAATCCATGTGCGGGTGCTAAAAAGAGCAGCATTGGCATGCTTTTCACGTCGTTTGGTAGAAATCCACACGGGCGTTCTGCCAAAAGCACCATTTGCATGCATATCGTGTGGTTGTGCAGAAAACTGCATACTCGTCTACCAAAAGTGTCATATTCATGCTTAAAACGAGTTTTGGCACAAATCGATGTGCGGGTTCTAAAAAGAGCAGCATTGGCATGCTTTTCACGTCGTTTGGTAGAAATCCACACGCGCGTTCTGCCAAAAGCGTCATTTGCGCTGCATATCGTGTGGTTTTGCAGAAAACTGCATCCTCGTCTACCAAAAGTGTCATATTCATGCTTAAAACGCGTTTTGGCACAAATCCATGTGCGGGTTCTAAAAAGAGCAGCATTGGCATGCTTTTCACGTCGTTTGGTAGAAATCCACACGCGCGTTCTGCCAAAAGCGTCATTTGCATGCATATCGTGTGGTTTTGCAGAAAACTGCATCCTCGTCTACCAAAAGTTGCGTATTCATGCTTAAAACGCGTTTTGGCACAAATCCATGTGCGGGTGCTAAAAAGAGCAGCATTGGCATGCTTTTCACGTCGTTTGGTAGAAATCCACACGGGCGTTCTGCCAAAACCACCATTTGCATGCATATCGTGTGGTTGTGCAGAAAACTGCATACTCGTCTACCAAAAGTGTCATATTCATGCTTAAAACGCGTTTTGGCACAAATCGATGTGCGGGTGCTAAAAAGAGCAGCATTGGCATGCTTTTCACGTCGTTTGGTAGAAATCCACACGCGCGTTCTGCCAAAAGCACCATTTGCATGCATATCGTGTGGTTTTGCAGAAAACTGCATCCTCGTCTACCAAAAGTTGCGTATTCATGCTTAAAACGCGTTTTGGCACAAATCCATGTGCGGGTTCTAAAAAGAGCAGCATTGGCATGCTTTTCACGTCGTTTGGTAGAAATCCACACGCGCGTTCTGCCAAAAGCGTCATTTGCATGCATATCGTGTGGTTTTGCAGAAAACTGCATCCTCGTCTACCAAAAGTGTCATATTCATGCCTAAAACGCGTTTTGGCACAAATCCATGTGCGGGTTCTAAAAAGAGCAGCATTGGCATGCTTTTCACGTCGTTTGGTAGAAATCCACACGCGCGTTCTGCCAAAAGCGTCATTTGCATGCATATCGTGTGGTCTTGCAGAAAACTGCATCCTCGTCTACCAAAAGTTGCGTATTCATGCTTAAAACGCGTTTTGGCAAAAATCCATGTGCGGGTGCTAAAAAGAGCAGCATTGGCATGCTTTTCACGTCGTTTGGTAGAAATCCACACGGGCGTTGTGCCAAAAGCACCATTTGCATGCATATCGTGTGGTTGTGCAGAAAACTGCATACTCGTCTACCAAAAGTGTCATATTCATGCTTAAAACGCGTTTTGGCACAAATCGATGTGCGGGTTCTAAAAAGAGCAGCATTGGCATGCTTTTCACGTCGTTTGGTAGAAATCCACACGCGCGTTCTGCCAAAAGCGTCATTTGCATGCATATCGTGTGGTTTTGCAGAAAACTGCATCCTCGTCTACCAAAAGTGTCATATTCATGCTTAAAACGCGTTTTGGCACAAATCCATGTGCGGGTTCTAAAAAGAGCAGCATTGGCATGCTTTTCACGTCGTTTGGTAGAAATCCACACGCGCGTTCTGCCAAAAGCGTCATTTGCATGCATATCGTGTGGTTTTGCAGAAAACTGCATTCTCGTCTACCAAAAGTTGCGTATTCATGCTTAAAACGCGTTTTGGCACAAATCCATGTGCGGGTGCTAAAAAGAGCAGCATTGGCATGCTTTTCACGTCGTTTGGTAGAAATCCACACGCGCGTTCTGCCAAAAGCACCATTTGCATGCATATCGTGTGGTTTTGCAGAAAACTGCATCCTCGTCTACCAATAATTGCATATTCATGCTTAAAACGCGTTTTGGCACAACTCCATGTGCGGGTGCTAAGAAGAGCAGCATTGGCATGCTTTTCACGTCGTTTGGTAGAAATCCACAGGCGCGTTCTGCCAAAAGCGTCATTTGCATGCATATCGTGTGGTTTTGCAGAAAACTGCATCCTCGTCTACCAAAAGTTGCGTATTCATGCTTAAAACGCGTTTTGGCACAAATCCATGTGCGGGTGCTAAAAAGAGCAGCATTGGCATGCTTTTCACGTAGTTTGGTAGAAATCCACACGCGGGGTCTGCCAAAAG
This sequence comes from Dermacentor albipictus, assembly GCF_038994185.2. NCBI lineage: Eukaryota > Metazoa > Arthropoda > Arachnida > Ixodida > Ixodidae > Dermacentor > Dermacentor albipictus. Next base: position 8,514 of record NW_027225957.1, on the reverse strand, counting down.
CATCATTTGCATGCATATCGTGTGGTTTTGCAGAAAACTGCATCCTCGTCTACCAAAAGTGTCATATTCATGCTTAAAACGCGTTTTGGCACAAATCCATGTGCGGGTTCTAAAAAGAGCAGCATTGGCATGCTTTTCACGTCGTTTGGTAGAAATCCACACGCGCGTTCTGCCAAAAGCGTCATTTGCATGCATATCGTGTGGTTTTGCAGAAAACTGCATCCTCGTCTATCAAAAGTGTCATATTCATGCTTAAAACGCGTTTTGGCACAAATCCATGTGGGGGTTCTAAAAAGAGCAGCATTGGCATGCTTTTCACGTCGTTTGGTAGAAATCCACACGCGCGTTCTGCCAAAAGCGTCATTTGCATGCATATCGTGTGGTTTTGCAGAAAACTGCATCCTAGTCTACCAAAAGTTGCGTATTCATGCTTAAAACGCGTTTTGGCAAAAATCCATGTGCGGGTGCTAAAAAGAGCAGCATTGGCATGCTTTTCACGTCGTTTGGTAGAAATCCACACGGGCGTTCTGCCAAAAGCACCATTTGCATGCATATCGTGTGGTTGTGCAGAAAACTGCATACTCGTCTACCAAAAGTGTCATATTCATGCTTAAAACGCGTTTTGGCACAAATCGATGTGCGGGTTCTAAAAAGAGCAGCATTGGCATGCTTTTCACGTCGTTTGGTAGAAATCCACACGCGCGTTCTGCCAAAAGCGTCATTTGCATGCATATCGTGTGGTTTTGCAGAAAACTGCATCCTCGTCTACCAAAAGTGTCATATTCATGCTTAAAACGCGTTTTGGCACAAATCCATGTGCGGGTTCTAAAAAGAGCAGCATTGGCATGCTTTTCACGTCGTTTGGTAGAAATCCACACGCGCGTTCTGCCAAAAGCGTCATTTGCATGCATATCGTGTGGTTTTGAAGAAAACTGCATCCTCGTCTACCAAAAGTGTCATATTCATGCTTAAAACGCGTTTTGGCACAAATCCATGTGCGGGTTCTAAAAAGAGCAGCATTGGCATGCTTTTCACGTCGTTTGGTAGAAATCCACACGCGCGTTCTGCCAAAAGCGTCATTTGCATGCATATCGTGTGGTTTTCCAGAAAACTGCATTCTCGTCTACCAAAAGTTGCGTATTCATGCTTAAAACGCGTTTTGGCACAAATCCATGTGCGGGTGCTAAAAAGAGCAGCATTGGCATGCTTTTCACGTCGTTTGGTAGAAATCCACACGCGCGTTCTGCCAAAAGCACCATTTGCATGCATATCGTGTGGTTTTGCAGAAAACTGCATCCTCGTCTACCAATAATTGCATATTCATGCTTAAAACGCGTTTTGGCACAACTCCATGTGCGGGTGCTAAGAAGAGCAGCATTGGCATGCTTTTCACGTCGTTTGGTAGAAATCCACAGGCGCGTTCTGCCAAAAGCGTCATTTGCATGCATATCGTGTGGTTTTGCAGAAAACTGCATCCTCGTCTACCAAAAGTTGCGTATTCATGCTTAAAACGCGTTTTGGCACAAATCCATGTGCGGGTGCTAAAAAGAGCAGCATTGGCATGCTTTTCACGTAGTTTGGTAGAAATCCACACGCGCGGTCTGCCAAAAGCATCATTTGCATGCATATCGTGTGGTTTTGCAGAAAACTGCATCCTCGTCTACCAAAAGTGTCATATTCATGCTTAAAACGCGTTTTGGCACAAATCCATGTGCGGGTTCTAAAAAGAGCAGCATTGGCATGCTTTTCACGTCGTTTGGTAGAAATCCACACGCGCGTTCTGCCAAAAGCGTCATTTGCATGCATATCGTGTGGTTTTGCAGAAAACTGCATCCTCGTCTATCAAAAGTGTCATATTCATGCTTAAAACGCGTTTTGGCACAAATCCATGTGGGGGTTCTAAAAAGAGCAGCATTGGCATGCTTTTCACGTCGTTTGGTAGAAATCCACACGCGCGTTCTGCCAAAAGCGTCATTTGCATGCATATCGTGTGGTTTTGCAGAAAACTGCATCCTCGTCTACCAAAAGTTGCGTATTCATGCTTAAAACGCGTTTTGGCAAAAATCCATGTGCGGGTGCTAAAAAGAGCAGCATTGGCATGCTTTTCACGTCGTTTGGTAGAAATCCACACGGGCGTTCTGCCAAAAGCACCATTTGCATGCATATCGTGTGGTTGTGCAGAAAACTGCATACTCGTCTACCAAAAGTGTCATATTCATGCTTAAAACGCGTTTTGGCACAAATCGATGTGCGGGTTCTAAAAAGAGCAGCATTGGCATGCTTTTCACGTCGTTTGGTAGAAATCCACACGCGCGTTCTGCCAAAAGCGTCATTTGCATGCATATCGTGTGGTTTTGCAGAAAACTGCATCCTCGTCTACCAAAAGTGTCATATTCATGCTTAAAACGCGTTTTGGCACAAATCCATGTGCGGGTTCTAAAAAGAGCAGCATTGGCATGCTTTTCACGTCGTTTGGTAGAAATCCACACGCGCGTTCTGCCAAAAGCGTCATTTGCATGCTTATCGTGTGGTTTTGCAGAAAACTGCATCCTCGTCTACCAAAAGTTGCGTATTCATGCTTAAAACGCGTTTTGGCAAAAATCCATGTGCGGGTGCTAAAAAGAGCAGCATTGGCATGCTTTTCACGTCGTTTGGTAGAAATCCACACGGGCGTTCTGCCAAAAGCACCATTTGCATGCATATCGTGTGGTTGTGCAGAAAACTGCATACTCTTCTACCAAAAGTGTCATATTCACGCTTAAAACGCGTTTTGGCACAAATCGATGTGCGGGTTCTAAAAAGAGCAGCATTGGCATGCTTTTCACGTCGTTTGGTAGAAATCCACACGCGCGTTCTGCCAAAAGCGTCATTTGCATGCATATCGTGTGGTTTTGCAGAAAACTGCATCCTCGTCTACCAAAAGTGTCATATTCATGCTTAAAACGCGTTTTGGCACAAATCCATGTGCGGGTTCTAAAAAGAGCAGCATTGGCATGCTTTTCACGTCGTTTGGTAGAAATCCACACGCGCCTTCTGTCAAAAGCGTCATTTGCATGCATATCGTGTGGTTTTGCAGAAAACTGCATTCTCGTCTACCAAAAGTTGCGTATTCATGCTTAAAACGCGTTTTGGCACAAATCCATGTGCGGGTGCGAAAAAGAGCAGCATTGGCATGCTTTTCACGTCGTTTGGTAGAAATCCACACGGGCGTTCTGCCAAAAGCACCATTTGCATGCATATCGTGTGGTTGTGCAGAAAACTGCATACTCGTCTACCAAAAGTGTCATATTCATGCTTAAAACGCGTTTTGGCACAAATCGATGTGCGGGTTCTAAAAAGAGCAGCATTGGCATGCTTTTCACGTCGTTTGGTAGAAATCCACACGCGCGTTCTGCCAAAAGCACCATTTGCATGCATATCGTGTGGTTTTGCAGAAAACTGCATCCTCGTCTACCAAAAGTTGCATATTCATGCTTAAAACGCGTTTTGGCACAAATCCATGTGCGGGTGCTAAAAAGAGCAGCATTGGCATGCTTTTCACGTCGTTTGGTAGAAATCCACACGCGCGTTCTGCCAAAAGCGTCATTTGCATGCATATCGTGTGGTTTTGCAGAAAACTGCATCCTCGTCTACCAAAAGTTGCGTATTCATGCTTAAAACGCGTTTTGGCACAAATCCATGTGCGGGTGCTAAAAAGAGCAGCATTGGCATGCTTTTCACGTCGTTTGGTAGAAATCCACACGCGCGTTCTGCCAAAAGCACCATTTGCATGCATATCGTGTGGTTTTGCAGAAAACTGCATCCTCGTCTACCAAAAGTGTCATATTCATGCTTAAAACGCGTTTTGGCACAAATCCATGTGCGGGTTGTAAAAAGAGCAGCATTGGCATGCTTTTCACGTCGTTTGGTAGAAATCCACACGCGCGTTCTGCCAAAAGCACCATTTGCATGCATATCGTGTGGTTTTGCAGAAAACTGCATCCTCGTCTACCAAAAGTGTCATATTCATGCTTAAAACGCGTTTTGGCACAAATCGATGTGCGGGTTCTAAAAACAGCTGCATTGGCATGCTTTTCACGTCGTTTGGTAGAAATCCACACGCGCGTTCTGCCAAAAGCACCATTTGCATGCATATCGTGTGGTTTTGCAGAAAACTGCATCCTCGTCTACCAAAAGTTGCATATTCATGCTTAAAACGCGTTTTGGCACAAATCCATGTGCGGGTGCTAAAAAGAGCAGCATTGGCATGCTTTTCACGTCGTTTGGTAGAAATCCACACACGCGTTCTGCCAAAAGCGCCATTTTCATGCATATCGTGTGGTTTTGCAGAAAACTGCATCCTCGTCTACCAAAAGTTGCGTATTCATGCTTAAAACGCGTTTTGGCACAAATCCATGTGCGGGTGCTAAAAAGAGCAGCATTGGCATGCTTTTCACGTCGTTTGGTAGAAATCCACACGCGCATTCTGCCAAAAGCACCATTTGCATGCATATCGTGTAGTTTTGCAGAAAACTGCATACTCGTCTACCAAAAGTGTCATATTCATGCTTAAAACGCGTTTTGGCACAAATCCGTGTGCAGGTTCTAAAAAGAGCAGCATTGGCATGCTTTTCACGTCGTTTGGTAGAAATCCACACGCGCGTTCTGCCAAAAGCACCATTTGCATGCATATCGTGTGGTTTTGCAGAAAACTGCATCCTCGTCTACCAAAAGTGTGATATTCATGCTTAAAACGCGTTTTGGCACAAATCCATGTGCGGGTTCTAAAAAGAGCAGCATTGGCATGCTTTTCACGTCGTTTGGTAGAAATCCACACGCGCATTCTGCCAAAAGCACCATTTGCATGCATATCGTGTGGTTTTGCAGAAAACTGCATCCTCGTCTACCAAAGTGTCATATTCATGCTTAAAACGGGTTTTGGCACAAATCCATGTGCGGGTTCTAAAAAGAGCAGCATTGGCATGCTTTTCACGTCGTTTGGTAGAGATCCACACGCGCGTTCTGCCAAAAGCGTCATTTGCATGCATATCGTGTGGTTTTGCAGAAAACTGCATCCTCGTCTACCAAAAGTGTCATATTCATGCTTAAAACGCGTTTTGGCACAAATCCATGTGCGGGTTCTAAAAAGAGCAGCATTGGCATGCTTTTCACGTCGTTTGGTAGAAATCCACACGCGCCTTCTGTCAAAAGCGTCATTTGCATGCATATCGTGTGGTTTTGCAGAAAACTGCATTCTCGTCTACCAAAAGTTGCGTATTCATGCTTAAAACGCGTTTTGGCACAAATCCATGTGCGGGTGCGAAAAAGAGCAGCATTGGCATGCTTTTCACGTCGTTTGGTAGAAATCCACACGGGCGTTCTGCCAAAAGCACCATTTGCATGCATATCGTGTGGTTGTGCAGAAAACTGCATACTCGTCTACCAAAAGTGTCATATTCATGCTTAAAACGCGTTTTGGCACAAATCGATGTGCGGGTTCTAAAAAGAGCAGCATTGGCATGCTTTTCACGTCGTTTGGTAGAAATCCACACGCGCGTTCTGCCAAAAGCACCATTTGCATGCATATCGTGTGGTTTTGCAGAAAACTGCATCCTCGTCTACCAAAAGTTGCATATTCATGCTTAAAACGCGTTTTGGCACAAATCCATGTGCGGGTGCTAAAAAGAGCAGCATTGGCATGCTTTTCACGTCGTTTGGTAGAAATCCACACGCGCGTTCTGCCAAAAGCGTCATTTGCATGCATATCGTGTGGTTTTGCAGAAAACTGCATCCTCGTCTACCAAAAGTTGGGTATTCATGCTTAAAACGCGTTTTGGCACAAATCCATGTGCGGGTGCTAAAAAGAGCAGCATTGGCATGCTTTTCACGTCGTTTGGTAGAAATCCACACGCGCGTTCTGCCAAAAGCACCATTTGCATGCATATCGTGTGGTTTTGCAGAAAACTGCATCCTCGTCTACCAAAAGTGTCATATTCATGCTTAAAACGCGTTTTGGCACAAATCCATGTGCGGGTTGTAAAAAGAGCAGCATTGGCATGCTTTTCACGTCGTTTGGTAGAAATCCACACGCGCGTTCTGCCAAAAGCACCATTTGCATGCATATCGTGTGGTTTTGCAGAAAACTGCATCCTCGTCTACCAAAAGTGTCATATTCATGCTTAAAACGCGTTTTGGCACAAATCGATGTGCGGGTTCTAAAAACAGCTGCATTGGCATGCTTTTCACGTCGTTTGGTAGAAATCCACACGCGCGTTCTGCCAAAAGCACCATTTGCATGCATATCGTGTGGTTTTGCAGAAAACTGCATCCTCGTCTACCAAAAGTTGCATATTCATGCTTAAAACGCGTTTTGGCACAAATCCATGTGCGGGTGCTAAAAAGAGCAGCATTGGCATGCTTTTCACGTCGTTTGGTAGAAATCCACACACGCGTTCTGCCAAAAGCGCCATTTTCATGCATATCGTGTGGTTTTGCAGAAAACTGCATCCTCGTCTACCAAAAGTTGCGTATTCATGCTTAAAACGCGTTTTGGCACAAATCCATGTGCGGGTGCTAAAAAGAGCAGCATTGGCATGCTTTTCACGTCGTTTGGTAGAAATCCACACGCGCATTCTGCAAAAGCACCATTTGCATGCATATCGTGTAGTTTTGCAGAAAACTGCATACTCGTCTACCAAAAGTGTCATATTCATGCTTAAAACGCGTTTTGGCACAAATCCGTGTGCAGGTTCTAAAAAGAGCAGCATTGGCATGCTTTTCACGTCGTTTGGTAGAAATCCACACGCGCGTTCTGCCAAAAGCACCATTTGCATGCATATCGTGTGGTTTTGCAGAAAACTGCATCCTCGTCTACCAAAAGTGTGACATTCATGCTTAAAAACGCGTTTTGGCACAAATCCATGTGCGGGTTCTAAAAAGAGCAGCATTGGCATGCTTTTCACGTCGTTTGGTAGAAATCCACACGCGCATTCTGCCAAAAGCACCATTTGCATGCATATCGTGTGGTTTTGCAGAAAACTGCATCCTCGTCTACCAAAGTGTCATATTCATGCTTAAAACGGGTTTTGGCACAAATCCATGTGCGGGTTCTAAAAAGAGCAGCATTGGCATGCTTTTCACGTCGTTTGGTAGAGATCCACACGCGCGTTCTGCCAAAAGCGTCATTTGCATGCATATCGTGTGGTTTTGCAGAAAACTGCATCCTCGTCTACCAAAAGTTGCATATTCATGCTTAAAACACGTTTTGGCACAAATCCATGTGCGGGTTCTAAAAAGAGCAGCATTGGCATGCTTTTCACGTCGTTTGGTAGAAATCCACACGCGCGTTCTGCCAAAAGCGTCATTTGCATGCATATCGTGTGGTTTTGCAGAAAACTGCATCCTCGTCTACCAAAAGTGTCATATTCATGCTTAAAACGCGTTTTGGCACAAATCGATGTGCGGGTTCTAAAAAGAGCAGCATTGGCATGCTTTTCACGTCGTTTGGTAGAAATCCACACGCGCGTTCTGCCAAAGAACCATTTGCATGCATATCGTGTGGTTTTGCAGAAAACTGCATCCTCGTCTACCAAAAGTGTCATATTCATGCTTAAAACGGTTTTGGCACAAATCCGATGTGCGGGTTCTAAAAAGAGCAGCATTGGCATGCTTTTCACGTCGTTTGGTAGAAATCCACACGCGCGTTCTGCCAAAAGCACATTTGCATGCATATCGTGTGGTTTTGCAGAAAACTGCATCCTCGTCTACCAAAAGTGTCATATTCATGCTTAAAACGGCGTTTTGGCACAAATCCATGTGCGGGTTCTAAAAGAGCAGCATTGGCATGCTTTTCACGTCGTTTGGTAGAAATCCACACGCGCGTTCTGCCAAAAGCACCATTTGCATGCATATCGTGTGGTTTTGCAGAAAACTGCATCCTCGTCTACCAAAAGTGTCATATTCGTGCTTAAAACGCGTTTTGGCACAAATCCATGTGCGGGTTGTAAAAAGAGCAGCATTGGCATGCTTTTCACGTCGTTTGGTAGAAATCCACACGCGCGTTCTGCCAAAAGCACCATTTGCATGCATATCGTGTGGTTTTGCAGAAAACTGCATCCTCGTCTACCAAAAGTGTCATATTCATGCTTAAAACGCGTTTTGGCACAAATCGATGTGCGGGTTCTAAAAAGAGCTGCATTGGCATGCTTTTCACGTCGTTTGGTAGAAATCCACACGCGCGTTCTGCCAAAAGCACCATTTGCATGCATATCGTGTGGTTTTGCAGAAAACTGCATCCTCGTCTACCAAAAGTTGCATATTCATGCTTAAAACGCGTTTTGGCACAAATCCATGTGCGGGTGCTAAAAAGAGCAGCATTGGCATGCTTTTCACGTCGTTTGGTAGAAATCCACACACGCGTTCTGCCAAAGCGTCATTTGCATGCATATCGTGTGGTTTTGCAGAAAACTGCATCCTCGTCTACCAAAGTTGCGTATTCATGCTTAAAACGCGTTTTGGCACAAATCCATGTGCGGG
>NW_027225956.1:0-35046 GCF_038994185.2 Dermacentor albipictus | reverse complement strand
GCTTAAAACGCGTTTTGGCACAAATCGATGTGCGGGTTCTAAAAAGAGCAGCATTGGCATGCTTTTCACGTCGTTTGGTAGAAATCCACACGCGCGTTCTGCCAAAAGCACCATTTGCATGCATATCGTGTGGTTTTGCAGAAAACTGCATCCTCGTCTACCAAAGTTGCATATTCATGCTTAAAACGCGTTTTGGCACAAATCCATGTGCGGGTGCTAAAAAGAGCAGCATTGGCATGCTTTTCACGTCGTTTGGTAGAAATCCACACGCGCGTTCTGCCAAAGCGTCATTTGCATGCATATCGTGTGTTTTGCATAAAACTGCATCCTCGTCTACCAAAAGTTGCGTATTCATGCTTAAAACGCGTTTTGGCACAAATCCATGTGCGGGTGCTAAAAAGAGCAGCATTGGCATGCTTTTCACGTCGTTTGGTAGAAATCCACACGCGCGTTCTGCAAAAGCACCATTTGCATGCATATCGTGTGGTTTTGCAGAAAACTGCATCCTCGTCTACCAAAAGTGTCATATTCATGCTTAAAACGCGTTTTGGCACAAATCCATGTGCGGGTTGTAAAAAGAGCAGCATTGGCATGCTTTTCACGTCGTTTGGTAGAAATCCACACGCGCGTTCTGCCAAAAGCACCATTTGCATGCATATCGTGTGGTTTGCAGAAAACTGCATCCTCGTCTACCAAAGTGTCATATTCATGCTTAAAACGCGTTTTGGCACAAATCCATGTGCGGGTTGTAAAAAGAGCAGCATTGGCATGCTTTTCACGTCGTTTGGTAGAAATCCACACGCGCGTTCTGTCAAAAGCGTCATTTGCATGCATATCGTGTGGTTTTGCAGAAAACTGCATCCTCGTCTACCAAAAGTTGCGTATTCATGCTTAAAACGCGTTTTGGCACAAATCCATGTGCGGGTGCTAAAAAGAGCAGCATTGGCATGCTTTTCACGTCGTTTGGTAGAAATCCACACGCGCGTTCTGCCAAAAGCACCATTTGCATGCATATCGTGTAGTTTTGCAGAAAACTGCATACTCGTCTACCAAAAGTGTCATATTCATGCTTAAAACGCGTTTGGCAAAAATACATGTGCAGGTTCTAAAAAGAGCAGCATTGGCATGCTTTTCACGTCGTTTGGTAGAAATCCACACGCGCGTTCTGCCAAAAGCGTCATTTGCATGCATATCGTGTGGTTTTGCAGAAAACTGCATCCTCGTCTACCAAAAGTGTCATATTCATGCTTAAAACGCGATTTGGCACAAATCCATGTGCGGGTGCTAAAAAGAGCAGCATTGGCATGCTTTTCACGTCGTTTGGTAGAAATCCACACGCGCGTTCTGCCAAAAGCGTCATTTGCATGCATATCGTGTGGTTTTGCAGAAAACTGCATCCTCGTCTACCAAAAGTTGCGTATTCATGCTTAAAACGCGTTTTGGCACAAATCCATGTGCGGGTGCTAAAAAGAGCAGCATTGGCATGCTTTTCACGTCGTTTGGTAGAAATCCACACGCGCGTTCTGCCAAAAGCACCATTTGCATGCATATCGTGTAGTTTTGCAGAAAACTGCATACTCGTCTACCAAAAGTGTCATATTCATGCTTAAAACGCGTTTTGGCACAAATCCATGTGCGGGTTCTAAAAAGAGCAGCATTGGCATGCTTTTCACGTCGTTTGGTAGAAATCCACACGCGCGTTCTGCCAAAAGCGTCATTTGCATGCATATCGTGTGGTTTTGCAGAAAACTGCATCCTCGTCTACCAAAAGTTGCGTATTCATGCTTAAAACGCGTTTTGGCACAAATCCATGTGCGGGTGCTAAAAAGAGCAGCATTGGCATGCTTTTCACGTCGTTTGGTAGAAATCCACACGCGCGTTCTGCCAAAAGCGTCATTTGCATGCATATCGTGTGGTTTTGCAGAAAACTGCATCCTCGTCTACCAAAAGTGTCATATTCATGCTTAAAACCCGTTTTGGCACAAATCCAAGTGCGGGTTCTAAAAGAGCAGCATTGGCATGCTTTTCACGTCGTTTGGTAGAAATCCACACGCGCGTTCTGCCAAAAGCGTCATTTGCATGCATATCGTGTGGTTTTGCAGAAAACTGCATCCTCGTCTACCAAAAGTGTCATATTCATGCTTAAAACGCGTTTTGGCACAAATCGATGTGCGGGTTCTAAAAAGAGCAGCATTGGCATGCTTTTCACGTCGTTTGGTAGAAATCCACACGCGCGTTCTGCCAAAAGCACCATTTGCATGCATATCGTGTGGTTTTGCAGAAAACTGCATCCTCGTCTACCAAAAGTTGCGTATTCATGCTTAAAACGCGTTTTGGCACAAATTCATGTGCGGGTGCTAAAAAGAGCAGCATTGGCATGCTTTTCACGTCGTTTGGTAGAAATCCACACGCGCGTTCTGCCAAAAGCACCATTTGCATGCATATCGTGTAGTTTTGCAGAAAACTGCATACTCGTCTACCAAAAGTGTCCTATTCATGCTTAAAACGCGTTTTGGCACAAATCCATGTGCGGGTTCTAAAAAGAGCAGCATTGGCATGCTTTTCACGTCGTTTGGTAGAAATCCACAGGCGCGTTCTGCCAAAAGCGTCATTTGCATGCATATCGTGTGGTTTTGCAGAAAACTGCATCCTCGTCTACCAAAAGTGTCATATTCATGCTTAAAACGCGTTTTGGCACAAATCCATGTGCGGGTTCTAAAAGAGCAGCATTGGCATGCTTTTCACGTCGTTTGGTAGAAATCCACACGCGCGTTCTGCCAAAAGCGTCATTTGCATGCATATCGTGTGGTTTTGCAGAAAACTGCATCCTCGTCTACCAAAGTTGCGTATTCATGCTTAAAACGCGTTTTGGCAAAAATCCATGTGTGGGTGCTAAAAAGAGCAGCATTGGCATGCTTTTCACGTCGTTTGGTAGAAATCCACACGGGCGTTCTGCCAAAAGCACCATTTGCATGCATATCGTGTGGTTGTGCAGAAAACTGCATACTCGTCTACCAAAAGTGTCATATTCATGCTTAAAACGCGTTTTGGCACAAATCGATGTGCGGGTTCTAAAAAGAGCAGCATTGGCATGCTTTTCACGTCGTTTGGTAGAAATCCACACGCGCGTTCTGCCAAAAGCGTCATTTTCATGCATATCGTGTGGTTTTGCAGAAAACTGCATCCTCGTCTACCAAAAGTGTCATATTCATGCTTAAAACGCGTTTTGGCAAAAATCCATGTGCGGGTTCTAAAAGAGCAGCATTGGCATGCTTTTCACGTCGTTTGGTAGAAATCCAGACGCGCGTTCTGCCAAAAGCGTCATTTGCATGCATATCGTGTGGTTTTGCAGAAAACTGCATCCTCGTCTACCAAAAGTTGCGTATTCATGCTTAAAACGCGTTTTGGCAAAAATCCATGTGCGGGTGCTAAAAAGAGCTGCATTGGCATGCTTTTCACGTCGTTTGGTAGAAATCCACACGGGCGTTCTGCCAAAAGCACCATTTGCATGCATATCGTGTGGTTGTGCAGAAAACTGCATACTCGTCTACCAAAAGTGTCATATTCATGCTTAAAACGCGTTTTGGCACAAATCGATGTGCGGGTTCTAAAAAGAGCAGCATTGGCATGCTTTTCACATCGTTTGGTAGAAATCCACACGGGCGTTCTGCCAAAAGCACCATTTGCATGTATATCGTGTGTTTGTGCAGAAAACTGCATACTCGTCTACCAAAAGTGTCATATTCATGCTTAAAACGCGTTTTGGCACAAATCGATGTGCGGGTTCTAAAAAGAGCAGCATTGGCATGCTTTTCACGTCGTTTGGTAGAAATCCACACGCGCGTTCTGCCAAAAGCACCATTTGCATGCATATCGTGTGGTTTTGCAGAAAACTGCATCCTCGTCTACCAAAAGTTGCATATTCATGCTTAAAACGCGTTTTGGCACAAATCCATGTGCGGGTGCTAAAAAGAGCAGCATTGGCATGCTTTTCACGTCGTTTGGTAGAAATCCACACGCGCGTTCTGCCAAAAGCGTCATTTGCATGCATATCGTGTGGTTTTGCAGAAAACTGCATCTTCGTCTACCAAAAGTGTCATATTCATGCTTAAAACGCGTTTTGGCACAATCCATGTGCGGGTTCTAAAAAGAGCAGCATTGGCATGCTTTTCACGTCGTTTGGTAGAAATCCACACGCGCGTTCTGCCAAAAGCGTCATTTGCATGCATATCGTGTGGTTTTGCAGAAAACTGCATTCTCGTCTACCAAAAGTTGCGTATTCATGCTTAAAACGCGTTTTGGCACAAATCCATGTGCGGGTGCTAAAAAGAGCAGCATTGGCATGCTTTTCACGTCGTTTGTAGAAATCCACACGGGCGTTCTGCCAAAAGCACCATTTGCATGCATATCGTGTGGTTGTGCAGAAACTGCATACTCGTCTACCAAAAGTGTCATATTCATGCTTAAAACGCGTTTTGGCACAAATGGATGTGCGGGTTCTAAAAAGAGCAGCAATTGGCATGCTTTTCACATCGTTTGGTAGAAATCCACACGCGCGTTCTGCAAAAGCACCATTTGCATGCATATCGTGTGGTTTTGCAGAAAACTGCATCCTCGTCTACCAAAAGTTGCATATTCATGCTTAAAACGCGTTTTGGCACAAATCCATGTGCGGGTGCTAAAAAGAGCAGCATTGGCATGCTTTTCACGTCGTTTGGTAGAAATCCACACGGGCGTTCTGCCAAAAGCGTCATTTGCATGCATATCGTGTGGTTTTGCAGAAAACTGCATCCTCGTCTACCAAAAGTTGCGTATTCATGCTTAAAACGCGTTTTGGCACAAATCCATGTGCGGGTGCTAAAAAGAGCAGCATTGGCATGCTTTTCACGTCGTTTGGTAGAAATCCACACGCGCGTTCTGCCAAAAGCACCATTTGCATGCATATCGTGTGGTTTTGCAGAAAACTGCATCCTCGTCTACCAAAAGTGTCATATTCATGCTTAAAACGCGTTTTGGCACAAATCCATGTGCGGGTTGTAAAAAGAGCAGCATTGGCATGCTTTTCACGTCGTTTGGTAGAAATCCACACGCGCGTTCTGCCAAAAGCACCATTTGCATGCATATCGTGTGGTTTTGCAGAAAACTGCATCCTCGTCTACCAAAAGTGTCATATTCATGCTTAAAACGCGTTTTGGCACAAATCCATGTGCGGGTTGTAAAAAGAGCAGCATTGGCATGCTTTTCACGTCGTTTGGTAGAAATCCACACGCGCGTTCTGCCAAAAGCGTCATTTGCATGCATATCGTGTGGTTTTGCAGAAAACTGCATACTCGTCTACCAAAAGTGTCATATTCATGCTTAAAACGCGTTTTGGCACAAATCGATGTGCGGGTTCTAAAAAGAGCAGCATTGGCATGCTTTTCACATCGTTTGGTAGAAATCCACACGCGCGTTCTGCCAAAAGCGTCATTTGCATGCATATCGTGTGGTTTTGCAGAAAACTGCATCCTCGTCTACCAAAAGTGTCATATTCATGCTTAAAACGCGTTTTGGCACAAATCCATGTGCGGGTTCTAAAAGAGCAGCATTGGCATGCTTTTCACGTCGTTTGGTAGAAATCCACACGCGCGTTCTGCCAAAAGCGTCATTTGCATGCATATCGTGTGGTTTTGCAGAAAACTGCATTCTCGTCTACCAAAGTTGCGTATTCATGCTTAAAACGCGTTTTGGCACAAATCCATGTGCGGGTGCTAAAAAGAGCAGCATTGGCATGCTTTTCACGTCGTTTGGTAGAAATCCACACGGGCGTTCTGCCAAAAGCACCATTTGCATGCATATCGTGTGGTTGTGCAGAAAACTGCATACTCGTCTACCAAAAGTGTCATATTCATGCTTAAAACGCGTTTTGGCACAAATCGATGTGCGGGTTCTAAAAAGAGCAGCATTGGCATGCTTTTCACGTCGTTTGGTAGAAATCCACACGCGCGTTCTGCCAAAAGCACCATTTGCATGCATATCGTGTGGTTTTGCAGAAAACTGCATCCTCGTCTACCAAAAGTTGCATATTCATGCTTAAAACGCGTTTTGGCACAAATCCATGTGCGGGTGCTAAAAGAGCAGCATTGGCATGCTTTTCACGTCGTTTGGTAGAAATCCACACGGGCGTTCTGCCAAAAGCGTCATTTGCATGCATATCGTGTGGTTTTGCAGAAAACTGCATCCTCGTCTACCAAAAGTTGCGTATTCATGCTTAAAACGCGTTTTGGCACAAATCCATGTGCGGGTGCTAAAAAGAGCAGCATTGGCATGCTTTTCACGTCGTTTGGTAGAAATCCACACGCGCGTTCTGCCAAAAGCACCATTTGCATGCATATCGTGTGGTTTTGCAGAAAACTGTATCCTCGTCTACCAAAAGTGTCATATTCATGCTTAAAACGCGTTTTGGCACAAATCCATGTGCGGGTTGTAAAAAGAGCAGCATTGGCATGCTTTTCACGTCGTTTGGTAGAAATCCACACGCGCGTTCTGCCAAAAGCACCATTTGCATGCATATCGTGTGGTTTTGCAGAAAACTGCATCCTCGTCTACCAAAAGTGTCATATTCATGCTTAAAACGCGTTTTGGCACAAATCCATGTGCGGGTTGTAAAAAGAGCAGCATTGGCATGCTTTTCACGTCGTTTGGTAGAAATCCACACGCGCGTTCTGCCAAAAGCGTCATTTGCATGCATATCGTGTGGTTTTGCAGAAAACTGCATCCTCGTCTACCAAAAGTTGCGTATTCATGCTTAAAACGCGTTTTGGCACAAATCCATGTGCGGGTGCTAAAAAGAGCAGCATTGGCATGCTTTTCACGTCGTTTGGTAGAAATCCACACGCGCGTTCTGCCAAAAGCACCATTTGCATGCATATCGTGTAGTTTTGAAGAAAACTGCATACTCGTCTACCAAAAGTGTCATATTCATGCTTAAAACGCGTTTTGGCACAAATCCATGTGCGGGTTCTAAAAAGAGCAGCATTGGCATGCTTTTCACATCGTTTGGTAGAAATCCACACGCGCGTTCTGCCAAAAGCGTCATTTGCATGCATATCGTGTGGTTTTGCAGAAAACTGCATCCTCGTCTACCAAAAGTGTCATATTCATGCTTAAAACGCGTTTTGGCACAAATCCATGTGCGGGTTGCAAAAAGAGCAGCATTGGCATGCTTTTCACGTCGTTTGGTAGAAATCCACACGCGCGTTCTGCCAAAAGCGTCATTTGCATGCATATCGTGTGGTTTTGCAGAAAACTGCATCCTCCTCTACCAAATGTTGCGTATTCATGCTTAAAACGCGTTTTGGCACAAATCCATGTGCGGGTGCTAAAAAGAGCAGCATTGGCATGCTGTTCACGTCGTTTGGTAGAAATCCACACGCGCGTTCTGCCAAAAGCACCATTTGCATGCATATCGTGTAGTTTTGCAGAAAACTGCATACTCGTCTACCAAAAGTGTCATATTCATGCTTAAAACGCGTTTTGGCACAAATCCATGTGCGGGTTCTAAAAAGAGCAGCATTGGCATGCTTTTCACGTCGTTTGGTAGAAATCCACACGCGCGTTCTGCCAAAAGCGTCATTTGCATGCATATCGTGTGGTTTTGCAGAAAACTGCATCCTCGTCTACCAAAAGTGTCACATTCATGCTTAAAACGCGTTTTGGCACAAATCCATGTGCGGGTTCTAAAAAGAGCAGCATTGGCATGCTTTTCACGTCGTTTGGTAGAAATCCACACGCGCGTTCTGCCAAAAGCGTCATTTGCATGCATATCGTGTGGTTTTGCAGAAAACTGCATCCTCGTCTACCAAAAGTTGCGTATTCATGCTTAAAACGCGTTTTGGCAAAAATCCATGTGCGGGTGCTAAAAAGAGCAGCATTGGCATGCTTTTCATGTCGTTTGGTAGAAATCCACACGGGCGTTCTGCCAAAAGCACCATTTGCATGCATTATCGTGTGGTTGTGGAGAAAACTGCATACTCGTCTACCAAAAGTTTCATATTCATGCTTAAAACGCGTTTTGGCACAAATCCATGTGCGGGTGCTAAAAAGAGCAGCATTGGCATGCTTTTCACGTCGTTTGGTAGAAATCCACACGCGCGTTCTGCCAAAAGCGTCATTTGCATGCATATCGTGTGGTTTTGCAGAAAACTGCATCCTCGTCTACCAAAAGTTGCGTATTCATGCTTAAAACGCGTTTTGGCACAAATCCATGTGCGGGTGCTAAAAAGAGCAGCATTGGCATGCTTTTCACGTCGTTGGTAGAAATCCACACGCGCGTTCTGCCAAAAGCGTCATTTGCATGCATATCGTGTGGTTTTGCAGAAAACTGCATCCTCGTCTACCAAAAGTTGCGTATTCATGCTTAAAACGCGTTTTGGCAAAAATCCATGTGCGGGTGCTAAAAAGAGCAGCATTGGCATGCTTTTCACGTCGTTTGGTAGAAATCCACACGGGCGTTCTGCCAAAAGCACCATTTGCATGCATATCGTGTGGTTGTGCAGAAAACTGCATACTCGACTACCAAAAGTGTCATATTCATGCTTAAAAACGCGTTTTGGCACAAATCGATGTGCGGGTTCTAAAAAGAGCAGCATTGGCATGCTTTTCACGTCGTTTGCTAGAAATCCACACGCGCGTTCTGCCAAAAGCGTCATTTGCGCTGCATATCGTGTGGTTTTGCAGAAAACTGCATCCTCGTCTACCAAAAGTGTCATATTCATGCTTAAAACGCGTTTTGGCACAAATCCATGTGCGGGTTCTAAAAAGAGCAGCATTGGCATGCTTTTCACGTCGTTTCGTAGAAATCCACACGCGCGTTCTGCCAAAAGCGTCATTTGCATGCATATCGTGTGGTTTTGCAGAAAACTGCATCCTCGTCTACCAAAAGTTGCGTATTCATGCTTAAAACGCGTTTTGGCACAAATCCATGTGCGGGTGCTAAAAAGAGCAGCATTGGCATGCTTTTCACGTCGTTTGGTAGAAATCCACACGGGCGTTCTGCCAAAAGCACCATTTGCATGCATATCGTGTGGTTGTGCAGAAAACTGCATACTCGTCTACCAAAAGTGTGATATTCATGCTTAAAACGCGTTTTGGCACAAATCGATGTGCGGGTTCTAAAAAGAGCAGCATTGGCATGCTTTTCACGTCGTTTGGTAGAAATCCACACGCGCGTTCTGCCAAAAGCACCATTTGCATGCATATCGTGTGGTTTTGCAGAAAACTGCATCCTCGTCTACCAAAAGTTGCATATTCATGCTTAAAACGCGTTTTGGCACAAATCCATGTGCGGGTGCTAAAAAGAGCAGCATTGGCATGCTTTTCACGTCGTTTGGTAGAAATCCACACGCGCGTTCTGCCAAAAGCGTCATTTGCATGCATATCGTGTGGTTTTGCAGAAAACTGCATCCTCGTCTACCAAAAGTGTCATATTCATGCTTAAAACGCGTTTTGGCACAAATCGATGTGCGGGTTCTAAAAAGAGCAGCATTGGCATGCTTTTCACGTCGTTTGCTAGAAATCCACACGCGCGTTCTGCGAAAAGCGTCATTTGCGCTGCATATCGTGTGGTTTTGCAGAAAACTGCATCCTCGTCTACCAAAAGTGTCATATTCATGCTTAAAACGCGTTTTGGCACAAATCCATGTGCGGGTTCTAAAAAGAGCAGCATTGGCATGCTTTTCACGTCGTTTCGTAGAAATCCACACGCGCGTTCTGCCAAAAGCGTCATTTGCATGCATATCGTGTGGTTTTGCAGAAAACTGCATCCTCGTCTACCAAAAGTTGCGTATTCATGCTTAAAACGCGTTTTGGCACAAATCCATGTGCGGGTGCTAAAAAGAGCAGCATTGGCATGCTTTTCACGTCGTTTGGTAGAAATCCACACGGGCGTTCTGCCAAAAGCACCATTTGCATGCACATCGTGTGGTTGTGCAGAAAACTGCATACTCGTCTACCAAAAGTGTCATATTCATGCTTAAAACGCGTTTTGGCACAAATCGATGTGCGGGTTCTAAAAAGAGCAGCATTGGCATGCTTTTCACGTCGTTTGGTAGAAATCCACACGCGCGTTCTGTCAAAAGCACCATTTGCATGCATATCGTGTGGTTTTGCAGAAAACTGCATCCTCGTCTACCAAAAGTTGCATATTCATGCTTAAAACGCGTTTTGGCACAAATCCATGTGCGGGTGCTAAAAAGAGCAGCATTGGCATGCTTTTCACGTCGTTTGGTAGAAATCCACACGCGCGTTCT
The DNA here is from genome assembly GCF_038994185.2 of Dermacentor albipictus. Taxonomy (NCBI): domain Eukaryota; kingdom Metazoa; phylum Arthropoda; class Arachnida; order Ixodida; family Ixodidae; genus Dermacentor; species Dermacentor albipictus. Next base: position 24,757 of record NW_027225956.1, on the reverse strand, counting down.
GCCAAAAGCGTCATTTGCATGCATATCGTGTGGTTTTGCAGAAAACTGCATCCTCGTCTACCAAAAGTTGCGTATTCATGCTTAAAACGCGTTTTGGCACAAATCCATGTGCGGGGTGCTAAAAAGAGCAGCATTGGCATGCTTTTCACGTCATTTGGTAGAAATCCACACGCGCGTTCTGCCAAAAGCGTCATTTGCATGCATATCGTGTGGTTTTGCAGAAAACTGCATCCTCGTCTACCAAAAGTTGCGTATTCATGCTTAAAACGCGTTTTGGCAAAAATCCATGTGCGGGTGCTAAAAAGAGCAGCATTGGCATGCTTTTCACGTCGTTTGGTAGAAATCCACACGGGCGTTCTGCCAAAAGCACCATTTGCATGCATATCGTGTGGTTGTGCAGAAAACTGCATACTCGACTACCAAAAGTGTCATATTCATGCTTAAAACGCGTTTTGGCACAAATCGATGTGCGGGTTCTAAAAAGAGCAGCATTGGCATGCTTTTCACGTCGTTTGCTAGAAATCCACACGCGCGTTCTGCCAAAAGCGTCATTTGCGCTGCATATCGTGTGGTTTTGCAGAAAACTGCATCCTCGTCTACCAAAAGTGTCATATTCATGCTTAAAACGCGTTTTGGCACAAATCCATGTGCGGGTTCTAAAAAGAGCAGCATTGGCATGCTTTTCACGTCCTTTCGTAGAAATCCACACGCGCGTTCTGCCAAAAGCGTCATTTGCATGCATATCGTGTGGTTTTGCAGAAAACTGCATCCTCGTCTACCAAAAGTTGCGTATTCATGCTTAAAACGCGTTTTGGCACAAATCCATGTGCGGGTGCTAAAAAGAGCAGCATTGGCATGCTTTTCACGTCGTTTGGTAGAAATCCACACGGGCGTTCTGCCAAAAGCACCATTTGCATGCATATCGTGTGGTTGTGCAGAAAACTGCATACTCGTCTACCAAAAGTGTGATATTCATGCTTAAAACGCGTTTTGGCACAAATCGATGTGCGGGTTCAAAAAGAGCAGCATTGGCATGCTTTTCACGTCGTTTGGTAGAAATCCACACGCGCGTTCTGCCAAAGCACCATTTGCATGCATATCGTGTGGTTTTGCAGAAAACTGCATCCTCGTCTACCAAAAGTTGCATATTCATGCTTAAAACGCGTTTTGGCACAAATCCATGTGCGGGTGCTAAAAAGAGCAGCATTGGCATGCTTTTCACGTCGTTTGGTAGAAATCCACACGCGCGTTCTGCCAAAAGCGTCATTTGCATGCATATCGTGTGGTTTTGCAGAAAACTGCATCCTCGTCTACCAAAAGTTGCGTATTCATGCTTAAAACGCGTTTTGGCACAAATCCATGTGCGGGTGCTAAAAAGAGCAGCATTGGCATGCTTTTCACGTCGTTTGGTAGAAATCCACACGCGCGTTCTGCCAAAAGCACCATTTGCATGCATATCGTGTAGTTTTGCAGAAAACTGCATACACGTCTACCAAAAGTGTCATATTCATGCTTAAAACGCGTTTTGGCACAAATCCGTGTGCGGGTTCTAAAAAGAGCAGCATTGGCATGCTTTTCACGTCGTTTGGTAGAAATCCACACGCGCGTTCTGCCAAAAGCGTCATTTGCGCTGCATATCGTGTGGTTTTGCAGAAAACTGCATCCTCGTCTACCAAAAGTGTCATATTCATGCTTAAAACGCGTTTTGGCACAAATCCATGTGCGGGTTCTAAAAAGAGCAGCATTGGCATGCTTTTCACGTCGTTTCGTAGAAATCCACACGCGCGTTCTGCCAAAAGCACCATTTGCATGCATATCGTGTGGTTTTGCAGAAAACTGCATCCTCGTCTACCAAAAGTTGCATATTCATGCTTAAAACGCGTTTTGGCACAAATCCATGTGCGGGTGCTAAAAAGAGCAGCATTGGCATGCTTTTCACGTCGTTTGGTAGAAATCCACACGCGCGTTCTGCCAAAAGCGTCATTTGCATGCATATCGTGTGGTTTTGCAGAAAACTGCATCCTCGTCTACCAAAAGTTGCGTATTCATGCTTAAAACGCGTTTTGGCACAAATCCATGTGCGGGTGCTAAAAAGAGCAGCATTGGCATGCTTTTCACGTCGTTGGTAGAAATCCACACGCGCGTTCTGCCAAAAGCACCATTTGCATGCATATCGTGTAGTTTTGCAGAAAACTGCATACACGTCTACCAAAAGTGTCATATTCATGCTTAAAACGCGTTTTGGCACAAATCCGTGTGCGGGTTCTAAAAAGAGCAGCATTGGCATGCTTTTCACGTCGTTTGGTAGAAATCCACACGCGCGTTCTGCCAAAAGCGTCATTTGCATGCATATCGTGTGGTTTTGCAGAAAACTGCATCCTCGTCTACCAAAAGTGTCATATTCATGCTTAAAACGCGTTTTGGCACAAATCCATGTGCGGGTTCTAAAAAGAGCAGCATTGGCATGCTTTTCACGTCGTTTGGTAGACATCCACACGCGCGTTCTGCCAAAAGCGTCATTTGCATGCATATCGTGTGGTTTTGCAGAAAACTGCATCCTCGTCTACCAAAAGTTGCGTATTCATGCTTAAAACGCGTTTTGGCACAAATCCATGTGCGGGTGCTAAAAAGAGCAGCATTGGCATGCTTTTCACGTCGTTTGGTAGAAATCCACACGGGCGATCTGCCAAAAGCACCATTTGCATGCATATCGTGTGGTTGTGCAGAAAACTGCATACTCGTCTACCAAAAGTGTCATATTCATGCTTAAAACGCGTTTTGGCACAAATCGATGTGCGGGTTCTAAAAAGAGCAGCATTGGCATGCTTTTCACGTCGTTTGGTAGAAATCCACACGCGCGTTCTGCCAAAAGCACCATTTGCATGCATATCGTGTGGTTTTGCAGAAAACTGCATCCTCGTCTACCAAAAGTTGCGTATTCATGCTTAAAACGCGTTTTGGCACAAATCCATGTGCGGGTGCTAAAAAAAGCAGCATTGGCATGCTTTTCACGTCGTTTGGTAGAAATCCACACGCGCGTTCTGCCAAAAGCGCCATTTGCATGCATATCGTGTAGTTTTGCAGAAAACTGCATACTCGTCTACCAAAAGTGTCATATTCATGCTTAAAACGCGTTTTGGCACAAATCCATGTGCGGGTTCTAAAAAGAGCAGCATTGGCATGCTTTTCACGTCGTTTGGTAGAAATCCACACGCGCGTTCTGCCAAAAGCGTCATTTGCATGCATATCGTGTGGTTTTGCAGAAAACTGCATCCTCGTCTACCAAAAGTGTCATATTCATGCTTAAAACGCGTTTTGGCACAAATCCATGTGCGGGTTCTAAAAAGAGCAGCATTGGCATGCTTTTCACGTCGTTTGGTAGAAATCCACACGCGCGTTCTGCCAAAAGCGTCATTTGCATGCATATCGTGTGGTTTTGCAGAAAACTGCATCCTCGTCTACCAAAAGTTGCGTATTCATGCTTAAAACGCGTTTTGGCACAAATCCATGTGCGGGTGCTAAAAAGAGCAGCATTGGCATGCTTTTCACGTCGTTTGGTAGAAATCCACACGCGCGTTCTGCCAAAAGCACCATTTGCATGCATATCGTGTGGTTTTGCAGAAAACTGCATTCTCGTCTACCAAAAGTGTCATATTCATGCTTAAAACGCGTTTTGGCACAGATCCATGTGCGGGTTGTAAAAAGAGCAGCATTGGCATGCTTTTCACGTCGTTTGGTAGAAATCCACACGCGCGTTCTGCCAAAAGCACCATTTGCAAGCATATCGTGTGGTTTTGCAGAAAACTGCATCCTCGTCTACCAAAAGTGTCATATTCATGCTTAAAACGCGTTTTGGCACAAATCCATGTGCGGGTGCTAAAAAGAGCAGCATTGGCATGCTTTTCACGTCGTTTGGTAGAAATCCACACGCGCGTTCTGCCAAAAGCGTCATTTGCATGCATATCGTGTGGTTTTGCAGAAAACTGCATCCTCGTCTACCAAAAGTTGCGTATTCATGCTTAAAACGCGTTTTGGCACAAATCCATGTGCGGGTGCTAAAAAGAGCAGCATTGGCATGCTTTTCACGTCGTTTGGTAGAAATCCACACGCGCGTTCTGCCGAAAGCGTCATTTGCATGCATATCGTGTGGTTTTGCAGAAAACTGCATCCTCGTCTACCAAAAGTGTCATATTCATGCTTAAAACGCGTTTTGGCACAAATCGATGTGCGGGTTCTAAAAAGAGCAGCATTGGCATGCTTTTCACGTCGTTTGGTAGAAATCCACACGCGCGTTCTGCCAAAAGCACCATTTGCATGCATATCGTGTGGTTTTGCAGAAAACTGCATCCTCGTCTACCAAAAGTGTCATATTCATGCTTAAAACGCGTTTTGGCACAAATCCATGTGCGGGTGCTAAAAAGAGCAGCATTGGCATGCTTTTCACGTCGTTTGGTACAAATCCACACGCGCGTTCTGCCAAAAGCACCATTTGCATGCATATCGTGTAGTTTTGCAGAAAACTGCATACTCGTGTACCAAAAGTGTCATATTCATGCTTAAAACGCGTTTTGGCACAAATCCATGTGCGGGTGCTAAAAAGAGCAGCATTGGCATGCTTTTCACGTCGTTTGGTAGAAATCCACACGCGCGTTCTGCCAAAAGCGTCATTTGCATGCATATCGTGTGGTTTTGCAGAAAACTGCATCCTCGTCTACCAAAAGTTGCGTATTCATGCTTAAAACGCGTTTTGGCAAAAATCCATGTGCGGGTGCTAAAAAGACCAGCATTGGCATGCTTTTCACGTCGTTTGGTAGAAATCCACACGGGCGTTCTGCCAAAAGCACCATTTGCATGCATATCGTGTGGTTGTGCAGAAACCTGCATACTCGTCTACCAAAAGTGTCATATTCATGCTTAAAACGCGTTTTGGCACAAATCGATGTGCGGGTTCTAAAAAGAGCAGCATTGGCATGCTTTTCACGTCGTTTGGTAGAAATCCACAGGCGCGTTCTGCCAAAAGCGTCATTTGCGCTGCATATCGTGTGGTTTTGCAGAAAACTGCATCCTCGTCTACCAAAAGTGTCATATTCATGCTTAAAACGCGTTTTGGCACAAATCCATGTGCGGGTTCTAAAAAGAGCAGCATTGGCATGCTTTTCACGTCGTTTCGTAGAAATCCACACGCGCGTTCTGCCAAAAGCGTCATTTGCATGCATATCGTGTGGTTTTGCAGAAAACTGCATCCTCGTCTACAAAAAGTTGCGTATTCATGCTTAAAACGCGTTTTGGCACAAATCCATGTGCGGGTGCTAAAAAGAGCAGCATTGGCATGCTTTTCACGTCGTTTGGTAGACATCCACACGGGCGTTCTGCCAAAAGCACCATTTGCATGCATATCGTGTGGTTGTGCAGAAAACTGCATACTCGTCTACCAAAAGTGTCATATTCATGCTTAAAACGCGTTTTGGCACAAATCGATGTGCGGGTTCTAAAAAGAGCAGCATTGGCATGCTTTTCACGTCGTTTGGTAGAAATCCACACGCGCGTTCTGCCAAAAGCACCATTTGCATGCATATCGTGTGGTTTTGCAGAAAACTGCATCCTCGTCTACCAAAAGTTGCATATTCATGCTTAAAACGCGTTTTGGCACAAATCCATGTGCGGGTGCTAAAAAGAGCAGCATTGGCATGCTTTTCACGTCGTTTGGTAGAAATCCACACGGGCGTTCTGCCAAAAGCGTCATTTGCATGCATATCGTGTGGTTTTGCAGAAAACTGCATCCTCGTCTACCAAAAGTTGCGTATTCATGCTTAAAACGCGTTTTGGCACAAATCCATGTGCGGGTGCTAAAAAGAGCAGCATTGGCATGCTTTTCACGTCGTTTGGTAGAAATCCACACGCGCGTTCTGCCAAAAGCACCATTTGCATGCATATCGTGTAGTTTTGCAGAAAAGTGCATACTCGTCTACCAAAAGTGTCATATTCATGCTTAAAACGCGTTTTGGCACAAATCCGTGTGCGGGTTCTAAAAAGAGCAGCATTGGCATGCTTTTCACGTCGTTTGGTAGAAATCCACACGCGCGTTCTGCCAAAAGCGTCATTTGCATGCATATCGTGTGGTTTTGCAGAAAACTGCATCCTCGTCTACCAAAAGTGTCATATTCATGCTTAAAACGCGTTTTGGCACAAATCCATGTGCGGGTTCTAAAAAGAGCAGCATTGGCATGCTTTTCACGGCGTTTGGTAGAAATCCACACGCGCGTTCTGCCAAAAGCGTCATTTGCATGCATATCGTGTGGTTTTGCAGAAAACTGCATCCTCGTCTACCAAAAGTTGCGTATTCATGCTTAAAACGCGTTTTGGCACAAATCCATGTGCGGGTGCTAAAAAGAGCAGCATTGGCATGCTTTTCACGTCGTTTGGTAGAAATCCACACGGGCGTTCTGCCAAAAGCACCATTTGCATGCATATCGTGTGGTTGTGCAGAAAACTGCATACTCGTCTACCAAAAGTGTCATATTCATGCTTAAAACGCATTTTGGCACAAATCGATGTGCGGGTTCTAAAAAGAGCAGCATTGGCATGCTTTTCACGTCGTTTGGTAGAAATCCACACGCGCGTTCTGCCAAAAGCACCATTTGCATGCATATCGTGTGGTTTTGCAGAAAACTGCATCCTCGTCTACCAAAAGTTGCGTATTCATGCTTAAAACGCGTTTTGGCACAAATCCATGTGCGGGTGCTAAAAAGAGCAGCATTGGCATGCTTTTCACGTCGTTTGGTAGAAATCCACACGCGCGTTCTGCCAAAAGCACCATTTGCATGCATATCGTGTAGTTTTGCAGAAAACTGCATACTCGTCTACCAAAAGTGTCATATTCATGCTTAAAACGCGTTTTGGCACAAATCCATGTGCAGGTTCTTAAAAGAGCAGCATTGGCATGCTTTTCACGTCGTTTGGTAGAAATCCACACGCGCGTTCTGCCAAAGCGTCATTTGCATGCATATCGTGTGGTTTTGCAGAAAACTGCATCCTCCTCTACCAAAAGTGTCATATTCATGCTTAAAACGCGTTTTGGCACAAATCCATGTGCGGGTTCTAAAAAGAGCAGCATTGGCATGCTTTTCACGTCGTTTGGTAGAAATCCACACGCGCGTTCTGCCAAAAGCGTCATTTGCATGCATATCGTGTGGTTTTGCAGAAAACTGCATCCTCGTCTACCAAAAGTTGCGTATTCATGCTTAAAACGCGTTTTGGCAAAAATCCATGCGCGGGTGCTAAAAAGAGCAGCATTGGCATGCTTTTCACGTCGTTTGGTAGAAATCCACACGGGCGTTCTGCCAAAAGCACCATTTGCATGCATATCGTGTGGTTGTGCAGAAAACTGCATACTCGTCTACCAAAAGTGTCATATTCATGCTTAAAACGCGTTTTGGCACAAATCGATGTGCGGGTTCTAAAAAGAGCAGCATTGGCATGCTTTTCACGTCGTTTGGTAGAAATCCACACGCGCGTTCTGCCAAAAGCGTCATTTGCATGCATATCGTGTGGTTTTGCAGAAAACTGCATCCTCGTCTACCAAAAGTGTCATATTCATGCTTAAAACGCGTTTTGGCACAAATCCATGTGCGGGTTCTAAAAAGAGCAGCATTGGCATGCTTTTCACGTCGTTTGGTAGAAATCCACACGCGCGTTCTGCCAAAAGCGTCATTTGCATGCATATCGTGTGGTTTTGCAGAAAACTGCATTCTCGTCTACCAAAAGTTGCGTATTCATGCTTAAACGCGTTTTGGCACAAATCCATGTGCGGGTGCTAAAAAGAGCAGCATTGGCATGTTTTTCACGTCGTTTGGTAGAAATCCACACGGGCGTTCTGCCAAAAGCACCATTTTCATGCATATCGTGTGGTTGTGCAGAAAACTGCATACTCGTCTACCAAAAGTGTCATATTCATGCTTAAAACGCGTTTTGGCACAAATCGATGTGCGGGTTCTAAAAAGAGCAGCATTGGCATGCTTTTCACGTCGTTTGGTAGAAATCCACACGCGCGTTCTGCCAAAAGCGTCATTTGCATGCATATCGTGTGGTTTGCAGAAAACTGCATCCTCGTCTACCAAAAGTGTCATATTCATGCTTAAAACGCGTTTTGGCACAAATCCATGTGCGGGTTCTAAAAAGAGCAGCATTGGCATGCTTTTCACGTCGTTTGGTAGAAATCCACACGCGCGTTCTGCCAAAAGCGTCATTTGCATGCATATCGTGTGGTTTGCAGAAAACTGCATTCTCGTCTACCAAAAGTTGCGTATTCATGCTTAAAACGCGTTTTGGCACAAATCCATGTGCGGGTGCTAAAAAGAGCAGCATTGGCATGCTTTTCACGTCGTTTGGTAGAAATCCACACGGGCGTTCTGCCAAAAGCACCATTTGCATGCATATCGTGTGGTTGTGCAGAAAACTGCATACTCGTCTACCAAAAGTGTCATATTCATGCTTAAAACGCGTTTTGGCACAAATCGATGTGCGGGTTCTAAAAAGAGCAGCATTGGCATGCTTTTCACGTCGTTTGGTAGAAATCCACACGCGCGTTCTGCCAAAAGCACCATTTGCATGCATATCGTGTGGTTTTGCAGAAAACTGCATCCTCGTCTACCAAAAGTTGCGTATTCATGCTTAAAACGCGTTTTGGCACAAATCCATGTGCGGGTGCTAAAAAGAGCAGCATTGGCATGCTTTTCACGTCGTTTGGTAGAAATCCACACGCGCGTTCTGCCAAAAGCGTCATTTGCATGCATATCGTGTGGTTGTGCAGAAAACTGCATACTCGTCTACCAAAAGTGTCATATTCATGCTTAAAACGCGTTTTGGCACAAATCGATGAGCGGGTTCTAAAAAGAGCAGCATTGGCATGCTTTTCACGTCGTTTGGTAGAAATCCACACGCGCGTTCTGCCAAAAGCGTCATTTGCATGCATATCGTGTGGTTTTGCAGAAAACTGCATCCTCGTCTACCAAAAGTTGCGTATTCATGCTTAAAACGCGTTTTGGCAAAAATCCATGTGCGGGTGCTAAAAAGAGCAGCATTGGCATGCTTTTCACGTCGTTTGGTAGAAATCCACACGGGCGTTCTGCCAAAAGCGTCATTTGCATGCATATCGTGTGGTTTTGCAGAAAACTGCATCCTCGTCTACCAAAAGTTGCGTATTCATGCTTAAAACGCGTTTTGGCAAAAATCCATGTGCGGGTGCTAAAAAGAGCAGCATTGGCATGCTTTTCACGTCGTTTGGTAGAAATCCACACGGGCGTTTCTGCCAAAAGCACCATTTGCATGCATATCGTGTGGTTGTGCAGAAAACTGCATACTCGTCTACCAAAAGTGTCATATTCTTGCTTAAAACGCGTTTTGGCACAAATCGATGTGCGGGTTCTAAAAAGAGCAGCATTGGCATGCTTTTCACGTCGTTTGGTAGAAATCCACACGCGCGTTCTGCCAAAAGCGTCATTTGCGCTGCATATCGTGTGGTTTTGCAGAAAACTGCATCCTCGTCTACCAAAAGTTGCGTATTCATGCTTAAAACGCGTTTTGGCACAAATCCATGTGCGGGTGCTAAAAAGAGCAGCATTGGCATGCTTTTCACGTCGTTTGGTAGAAATCCACACGCGCGTTCTGCCAAAAGCGTCATTTGCATGCATATCGTGTGGTTTTGCAGAAAACTGCATCCTCGTCTACCAAATTTGCGTATTCATGCTTAAAACGCGTTTTGGCACAAATCCATGTGCGGGTGCTAAAAAGAGCAGCATTGGCATGCTTTTCACGTCGTTTGGTAGAAATCCACACGGGCGTTCTGCCAAAAGCACCATTTGCATGCATATCGTGTGGTTGTGCAGAAAACTGCATACTCCTCTACCAAAATTGTCATATTCATGCTTAAAACGCGTTTTGGCACAAATCGATGTGCGGGTTCTAAAAAGAGCAGCATTGGCATGCTTTTCACGTCGTTTGGTAGAAATCCACACGCGCGTTCTGCCAAAAGCACCATTTGCATGCATATCGTGTGGTTTTGCAGAAAACTGCATCCTCGTCTACCAAAAGTTGCATATTCATGCTTAAAACGCGTTTTGGCACAAATCCATGTGCGGGTGCTAAAAAGAGCAGCATTGGCATGCTTTTCACGTCGTTTGGTAGAAATCCACACGGGCGTTCTGCCAAAAGCACCATTTGCATGCATATCGTGTGGTTGTGCAGAAAACTGCATACTCGTCTACCAAAAGTGTCATATTCATGCTTAAAACGCGTTTTGGCACAAATCGATGTGCGGGTTCTAAAAAGAGCAGCATTGGCATGCTTTTCACGTCGTTTGGTAGAAATCCACACGCGCGTTCTGCCAAAAGCACCATTTGCATGCATATCGTGTGGTTTTGCAGAAAACTGCATCCTCGTCTACCAAAAGTTGCGTATTCATGCTTAAAACGCGTTTTGGCACAAATCCATGTGCGGGTGCTAAAAAGAGCAGCATTGGCATGCTTTTCACGTCGTTTGGTAGAAATCCACACGCGCGTTCTGCCAAAAGCGTCATTTGCATGCATATCGTGTGGTTTTGCAGAAAACTGCATCCTCGTCTACCAAAAGTTGCGTATTCATGCTTAAAACGCGTTTTGGCACAAATCCATGTGCGGGTGCTAAAAAGAGCAGCATTGGCATGCTTTTCACGTCGTTTGGTAGAAATCCACCCGCGCGTTCTGCCAAAAGCACCATTTGCATGCATATCGTGTGGTTGTGCAGAAAACTGCATACTCGTCTACCAAAATTGTCATATTCATGCTTAAAACGCGTTTTGGCACAAATCGATGTGCGGGTTCTAAAAAGAGCAGCATTGGCATGCTTTTCACGTCGTTTGGTAGAAATCCACACGGGCGTTCTGCCAAAAGCACCATTTGCATGCATATCGTGTGGTTGTGCAGAAAACTGCATACTCGTCTACCAAAAGTGTCATATTCTTGCTTAAAACGCGTTTTGGCACAAATCGATGTGCGGGTTCTAAAAAGAGCAGCATTGGCATGCTTTTCACGTCGTTTGGTAGAAATCCACACGCGCGTTCTGCCAAAAGCGTCATTTGCGCTGCATATCGTGTGGTTTTGCAGAAAACTGCATCCTCGTCTACCAAAAGTTGCGTATTCATGCTTAAAACGCGTTTTGGCACAAATCCATGTGCGGGTGCTAAAAAGAGCAGCATTGGCATGCTTTTCACGTCGTTTGGTAGAAATCCACACGCGCGTTCTGCCAAAAGCGTCATTTGCATGCATATCGTGTGGTTTTGCAGAAAACTGCATCCTCGTCTACCAAATTTGCGTATTCATGCTTAAAACGCGTTTTGGCACAAATCCATGTGCGGGTGCTAAAAAGAGCAGCATTGGCATGCTTTTCACGTCGTTTGGTAGAAATCCACACGGGCGTTCTGCCAAAAGCACCATTTGCATGCATATCGTGTGGTTGTGCAGAAAACTGCATACTCGTCTACCAAAATTGTCATATTCATGCTTAAAACGCGTTTTGGCACAAATCGATGTGCGGGTTCTAAAAAGAGCAGCATTGGCATGCTTTTCACGTCGTTTGGTAGAAATCCACACGCGCGTTCTGCCAAAAGCACCATTTGCATGCATATCGTGTGGTTTTGCAGAAAACTGCATCCTCGTCTACCAAAAGTTGCATATTCATGCTTAAAACGCGTTTTGGCACAAATCCATGTGCGGGTGCTAAAAAGAGCAGCATTGGCATGCTTTTCACGTCGTTTGGTAGAAATCCACACGGGCGTTCTGCCAAAAGCACCATTTGCATGCATATCGTGTGGTTGTGCAGAAAACTGCATACTCGTCTACCAAAAGTGTCATATTCATGCTTAAAACGCGTTTTGGCACAAATCGATGTGCGGGTTCTAAAAAGAGCAGCATTGGCATGCTTTTCACGTCGTTTGGTAGAAATCCACACGCGCGTTCTGCCAAAAGCGTCATTTGCATGCATATCGTGTGGTTTTGCAGAAAACTGCATCCTCGTCTACCAAAAGTTGCGTATTCATGCTTAAAACGCGTTTTGGCACAAATCCATGTGCGGGTGCTAAAAAGAGCAGCATTGGCATGCTTTTCACGTCGTTTGGTAGAAATCCACCCGCGCGTTCTGCCAAAAGCACCATTTGCATGCATATCGTGTGGTTGTGCAGAAAACTGCATACTCGTCTACCAAAATTGTCATATTCATGCTTAAAACGCGTTTTGGCACAAATCGATGTGCGGGTTCTAAAAAGAGCAGCATTGGCATGCTTTTCACGTCGTTTGGTAGAAATCCACCCGCGCGTTCTGCCAAAAGCACCATTTGCATGCATATCGTGTGGTTGTGCAGAAAACTGCATACTCGTCTACCAAAAGTGTCATATTCTTGCTTAAAACGCGTTTTGGCACAAATCGATGTGCGGGTTCTAAAAAGAGCAGCATTGGCATGCTTTTCACGTCGTTTGGTAGAAATCCACACGCGCGTTCTGCCAAAAGCGTCATTTGCGCTGCATATCGTGTGGTTTTGCAGAAAACTGCATCCTCGTCTACCAAAAGTTGCGTATTCATGCTTAAAACGCGTTTTGGCACAAATCCATGTGCGGGTGCTAAAAAGAGCAGCATTGGCATGCTTTTCACGTCGTTTGGTAGAAATCCACACGCGCGTTCTGCCAAAAGCGTCATTTGCATGCATATCGTGTGGTTTTGCAGAAAACTGCATCCTCGTCTACCAAATTTGCGTATTCATGCTTAAAACGCGTTTTGGCACAAATCCATGTGCGGGTGCTAAAAAGAGCAGCATTGGCATGCTTTTCACGTCGTTTGGTAGAAATCCACACGGGCGTTCTGCCAAAAGCACCATTTGCATGCATATCGTGTGGTTGTGCAGAAAACTGCATACTCGTCTACCAAAATTGTCATATTCATGCTTAAAACGCGTTTTGGCACAAATCGATGTGCGGGTTCTAAAAAGAGCAGCATTGGCATGCTTTTCACGTCGTTTGGTAGAAATCCACACGCGCGTTCTGCCAAAAGCACCATTTGCATGCATATCGTGTGGTTTTGCAGAAAACTGCATCCTCGTCTACCAAAAGTTGCATATTCATGCTTAAAACGCGTTTTGGCACAAATCCATGTGCGGGTGCTAAAAAGAGCAGCATTGGCATGCTTTTCACGTCGTTTGGTAGAAATCCACACGGGCGTTCTGCCAAAAGCACCATTTGCATGCATATCGTGTGGTTGTGCAGAAAACTGCATACTCGTCTACCAAAAGTGTCATATTCATGCTTAAAACGCGTTTTGGCACAAATCGATGTGCGGGTTCTAAAAAGAGCAGCATTGGCATGCTTTTCACGTCGTTTGGTAGAAATCCACACGCGCGTTCTGCCAAAAGCACCATTTGCATGCATATCGTGTGGTTTTGCAGAAAACTGCATCCTCGTCTACCAAAAGTTGCATATTCATGCTTAAAACGCGTTTTGGCACAAATCCATGTGCGGGTGCTAAAAAGAGCAGCATTGGCATGCTTTTCACGTCGTTTGGTAGAAATCCACACGCGCGTTCTGCCAAAAGCGTCATTTGCATGCATATCGTGTGGTTTTGCAGAAAACTGCATCCTCGTCTACCAAAAGTTGCGTATTCATGCTTAAAACGCGTTTTGGCACAAATCCATGTGCGGGTGCTAAAAAGAGCAGCATTGGCATGCTTTTCACGTCGTTTGGTAGAAATCCACCCGCGCGTTCTGCCAAAAGCACCATTTGCATGCATATCGTGTAGTTTTGCAGAAAACTGCATACTCGTCTACCAAAAGTGTCATATTCATGCTTAAAACGCGTTTTGGCACAAATCCATGTGCGGGTTCTAAAAAGAGCAGCATTGGCATGCTTTTCACGTCGTTTGGTAGAAATCCACACGCGCGTTCTGCCAAAAGCGTCATTTGCATGCATATCGTGTGGTTTTGCAGAAAACTGCATCCTCGTCTACCAAAAGTGTCATATTCATGCTTAAAACGCGTTTTGGCACAAATCCATGTGCGGGTTCTAAAAAGAGCAGCATTGGCATGCTTTTCACGTCGTTTGGTAGAAATCCACACGCGCGTTCTGCCAAAAGCGTCATTTGCATGCATATCGTGTGGTTTTGCAGAAAACTGCATTCTCGTCTACCAAAAGTTGCGTATTCATGCTTAAAACGCGTTTTGGCACAAATCCATGTGCGGGTGCTAAAAAGAGCAGCATTGGCATGCTTTTCACGTCGTTTGGTAGAAATCCACACGGGCGTTCTGCCAAAAGCACCATTTGCATGCATATCGTGTGGTTGTGCAGAAAACTGCATACTCGTCTACCAAAAGTGTCATATTCATGCTTAAAACGCGTTTTGGCACAAATCGATGTGCGGGTTCTAAAAAGAGCAGCATTGGCATGCTTTTCACGTCGTTTGGTAGAAATCCACACGCGCGTTCTGCCAAAAGCACCATTTCCATGCATATCGTGTGGTTTTGCAGAAAACTGCATCCTCGTCTACCAAAAGTTGCGTATTCATGCTTAAAACGCGTTTTGGCACAAATCCATGTGCGGGTGCTAAAAAGAGCAGCATTGGCATGCTTTTCACGTCGTTTGGTAGAAATCCACACGCGCGTTCTGCCAAAAGCGTCATTTGCATGCATATCGTGTGGTTGTGCAGAAAACTGCATACTCGTCTACCAAAAGTGTCATATTCATGCTTAAAACGCGTTTTGGCACAAATCGATGAGCGGGTTCTAAAAAGAGCAGCATTGGCATGCTTTTCACGTCGTTTGGTAGAAATCCACACGCGCGTTCTGCCAAAAGCGTCATTTGCATGCATATCGTGTGGTTTTGCAGAAAACTGCATCCTCGTCTACCAAAAGTTGCGTATTCATGCTTAAAACGCGTTTTGGCAAAAATCCATGTGCGGGTGCTAAAAAGAGCAGCATTGGCATGCTTTTCACGTCGTTTGGTAGAAATCCACACGGGCGTTCTGCCAAAAGCGTCATTTGCATGCATATCGTGTGGTTTTGCAGAAAACTGCATCCTCGTCTACCAAAAGTTGCGTATTCATGCTTAAAACGCGTTTTGGCAAAAATCCATGTGCGGGTGCTAAAAAGAGCAGCATTGGCATGCTTTTCACGTCGTTTGGTAGAAATCCACACGGGCGTTCTGCCAAAAGCACCATTTGCATGCATATCGTGTGGTTGTGCAGAAAACTGCATACTCGTCTACCAAAAGTGTCATATTCTTGCTTAAAACGCGTTTTGGCACAAATCGATGTGCGGGTTCTAAAAAGAGCAGCATTGGCATGCTTTTCACGTCGTTTGGTAGAAATCCACACGCGCGTTCTGCCAAAAGCGTCATTTGCGCTGCATATCGTGTGGTTTTGCAGAAAACTGCATCCTCGTCTACCAAAAGTTGCGTATTCATGCTTAAAACGCGTTTTGGCACAAATCCATGTGCGGGTGCTAAAAAGAGCAGCATTGGCATGCTTTTCACGTCGTTTGGTAGAAATCCACACGCGCGTTCTGCCAAAAGCGTCATTTGCATGCATATCGTGTGGTTTTGCAGAAAACTGCATCCTCGTCTACCAAATTTGCGTATTCATGCTTAAAACGCGTTTTGGCACAAATCCATGTGCGGGTGCTAAAAAGAGCAGCATTGGCATGCTTTTCACGTCGTTTGGTAGAAATCCACACGGGCGTTCTGCCAAAAGCACCATTTGCATGCATATCGTGTGGTTGTGCAGAAAACTGCATACTCGTCTACCAAAATTGTCATATTCATGCTTAAAACGCGTTTTGGCACAAATCGATGTGCGGGTTCTAAAAAGAGCAGCATTGGCATGCTTTTCACGTCGTTTGGTAGAAATCCACACGCGCGTTCTGCCAAAAGCACCATTTGCATGCATATCGTGTGGTTTTGCAGAAAACTGCATCCTCGTCTACCAAAAGTTGCATATTCATGCTTAAAACGCGTTTTGGCACAAATCCATGTGCGGGTGCTAAAAAGAGCAGCATTGGCATGCTTTTCACGTCGTTTGGTAGAAATCCACACGGGCGTTCTGCCAAAAGCACCATTTGCATGCATATCGTGTGGTTGTGCAGAAAACTGCATACTCGTCTACCAAAAGTGTCATATTCATGCTTAAAACGCGTTTTGGCACAAATCGATGTGCGGGTTCTAAAAAGAGCAGCATTGGCATGCTTTTCACGTCGTTTGGTAGAAATCCACACGCGCGTTCTGCCAAAAGCACCATTTGCATGCATATCGTGTGGTTTTGCAGAAAACTGCATCCTCGTCTACCAAAAGTTGCATATTCATGCTTAAAACGCGTTTTGGCACAAATCCATGTGCGGGTGCTAAAAAGAGCAGCATTGGCATGCTTTTCACGTCGTTTGGTAGAAATCCACACGCGCGTTCTGCCAAAAGCGTCATTTGCATGCATATCGTGTGGTTTTGCAGAAAACTGCATCCTCGTCTACCAAAAGTTGCGTATTCATGCTTAAAACGCGTTTTGGCACAAATCCATGTGCGGGTGCTAAAAAGAGCAGCATTGGCATGCTTTTCACGTCGTTTGGTAGAAATCCACCCGCGCGTTCTGCCAAAAGCACCATTTGCATGCATATCGTGTAGTTTTGCAGAAAACTGCATACTCGTCTACCAAAAGTGTCATATTCATGCTTAAAACGCGTTTTGGCACAAATCCATGTGCGGGTTCTAAAAAGAGCAGCATTGGCATGCTTTTCACGTCGTTTGGTAGAAATCCACACGCGCGTTCTGCCAAAAGCGTCATTTGCATGCATATCGTGTGGTTTTGCAGAAAACTGCATCCTCGTCTACCAAAAGTGTCATATTCATGCTTAAAAGGCGTTTTGGCACAAATCCATGTGCGGGTTCTAAAAAGAGCAGCATTGGCATGCTTTTCACGTCGTTTGGTAGAAATCCACACGCGCGTTCTGCCAAAAGCGTCATTTGCATGCATATCGTGTGGTTTTGCAGAAAACTGCATCCTCGTCTACCAAAAGTTGCGTATTCATGCTTAAAACGCGTTTTGGCAAAAATCCATGTGCGGGTGCTAAAAAGAGCAGCATTGGCATGCTTTTCACGTCGTTTGGTAGAAATCCACACGGGCGTTCTGCCAAAAGCACCATTTGCATGCATATCGTGTGGTTGTGCAGAAAACTGCATACTCGTCTACCAAAAGTGTCATATTCATGCTTAAAACGCGTTTTGGCACAAATCGATGTGCGGGTTCTAAAAAGAGCAGCATTGGCATGCTTTTCACGTCCTTTGCTAGAAATCCACACGCGCGTTCTGCCAAAAGCGTCATTTGCGCTGCATATCGTGTGGTTTTGCAGAAAACTGCATCCTCGTCTACCAAAAGTGTGATATTCATGCTTAAAACGCGTTTTGGCACAAATCCATGTGCGGGTTCTAAAAAGAGCAGCATTGGCATGCTTTTCACGTCGTTTGGTAGAAATCCACACGCGCGTTCTGCCAAAAGCGTCATTTGCATGCATATCGTGTGGTTTTGCAGAAAACTGCATCCTCGTCTACCAAAAGTTGCGTATTCATGCTTAAAACGCGTTTTGGCAAAAATCCATGTGCGGGTGCTAAAAAGAGCAGCATTGGCATGCTTTTCACGTCGTTTGGTAGAAATCCACACGGGCGTTCTGCAAAAGCACCATTTGCATGCATATCGTGTGGTTGTGCAGAAAACTGTATACTCGTCTACCAAAAGTGTCATATTCATGCTTAAAACGCGTTTTGGCACAAATCGATGTGCGGGTTCTAAAAAGAGCAGCATCGGCATGCTTTTCACATCGTTTGGTAGAAATCCACACGCGCGTTCTGCCAAAAGCGTCATTTGCATGCATATCGTGTGGTTTTGCAGAAAACTGCATCCTAGTCTACCAAAAGTGTCATATGCATGCTTAAAACGCGTTTTAGCACAAATCCATGTGCGGGTTCTAAAAAGAGCAGCATTGGCATGCTTTTCACGTCGTTTGGTAGAAATCCACACGCGCGTTCTGCCAAAAGCGTCATTTGCATGCATATCGTGTGGTTTTGCAGAAAACTGCATTCTCGTCTACCAAAAGTTGCGTATTCATGCTTAAAACGCGTTTTGGCACAAATCCATGTGCGGGTGCTAAAAAGAGCAGCATTGGCATGCTTTTCACGTCGTTTGGTAGAAATCCACACGGGCGTTCTGCCAAAAGCACCATTTGCATGCATATCGTGTGGTTGTGCAGAAAACTGCATACTCGTCTACCAAAAGTGTCATATTCATGCTTAAAACGCGTTTTGGCACAAATCGATGTGCGGGTTCTAAAAAGAGCAGCATTGGCATGCTTTTCACGTCGTTTGGTAGAAATCCACACGCGCGTTCTGCCAAAAGCACCATTTGCATGCATATCGTGTGGTTTTGCAGAAAACTGCATCCTCGTCTACCAAAAGTTGCGTATTCATGCTTAAAACGCGTTTTGGCACAAATCCATGTGCGGGTGCTAAAAAGAGCAGCATTGGCATGCTTTTCACGTCGTTTGGTAGAAATCCACACGCGCGTTCTGCCAAAAGCGTCATTTGCACGCATATCGTGTGGTTTTGCAGAAAACTGCATCCTCGTCTACCAAAAGTTGCGTATTCATGCTTAAAACGCGTTTTGGCACAAATCCATGTGCGGGTGCTAAAAAGAGCAGCATTGGCATGCTTTTCACGTCGTTTGGTAGAAATCCACACGCGCGTTCTGCCAGAAGCACCATTTGCATGCATATCGTGTGGTTTTGCAGAAAACTGCATCCTCGTCTACCAAAAGTGTCATATTCATGCTTAAAACGCGTTTTGGCACAAATCCATGTGCGGGTTGTAAAAAGAGCAGCATTGGCATGCTTTTCACGTCGTTTAGTAGAAATCCACACGCGCGTTCTGCCAAAAGCACCATTTGCATGCATATCGTGTGGTTTTGCAGAAAACTGCATCCTCGTCTACCAAAAGTGTCATATTCATGCTTAAAACGCGTTTTGGCACAAATCCATGTGCGGGTTGTAAAAAGAGCAGCATTGGCATGCTTTTCACGTCGTTTGGTAGAAATCCACTCGCGCGTTCTGCCAAAAGCGTCATTTGCATGCATATCGTGTGGTTTTGCAGAAAACTGCATCCTCGTCTACCAAAAGTTGCGTATTCATGCTTAAAACGCGTTTTGGCACAAATCCATGTGCGGGTGCTAAAAAGAGCAGCATTTTCACGTCGTTTGGTAGAAATCCACACGCGCGTTCTGCCAAAAGCACCATTTGCATGCATATCGTGTACTTTTGCAGAAAACTGCATACTCGTCTACCAAAAGTGTCATATTCATGCTTAAAACGCGTTTTGGCACAAATCCATGTGCGGGTTCTAAAAAGAGCAGCATTGGCATGCTTTTCACGTCGTTTGGTAGAAATCCACACGCGCGTTCTGCCAAAAGCGTCATTTGCATGCATATCGTGTGGTTTTGCAGAAAACTGCATCCTCGTCTACCAAAAGTGTCATATTCATGCTTAAAACGCGTTTTGGCACAAATCCATGTGCGGGTTCTAAAAAGAGCAGCATTGGCATGCTTTTCACGTCGTTTGGTAGAAATCCACACGCGCGTTCTGCCAAAAGCGTCATTTGCATGCATATCGTGTGGTTTTGCAGAAAACTGCATCCTCGTCTACCAAAAGTTGCGTATTCATGCTTAAAACGCGTTTTGGCACAAATCCATGTGCGGGTGCTAAAAAGAGCAGCATTGGCATGCTTTTCACGTCGTTTGGTAGAAATCCACACGGGCGTTCTGCCAAAAGCACCATTTGCATGCATATCGTGTGGTTGTGCAGAAAACTGCATACTCCTCTACCAAAAGTGTCATATTCATGCTTAAAACGCGTTTTGGCACAAATCGATGTGCGGGTTCTAAAAAGAGCAGCATTGGCATGCTTTTCACGTCGTTTGGTAGAAATCCACACGCGCGTTCTGCCAAAAGCACCATTTGCATGCATATCGTGTGGTTTTGCAGAAAACTGCATCCTCGTCTACCAAAAGTTGCGTATTCATGCTTAAAACGCGTTTTGGCACAAATCCATGTGCGGTTGCTAAAAAGAGCAGCATTGGCATGCTTTTCACGTCGTTTGGTAGAAATCCACACGCGCGTTCTGCCAAAAGCGCCATTTGCATGCATATCGTGTAGTTTTGCAGAAAACTGCATACTCGTCTACCAAAAGTGTCATATTCATGCTTAAAACGCGTTTTGGCACAAATCCATGTGCGGGTTCTAAAAAGAGCAGCATTGGCATGCTTTTCACGTCGTTTGGTAGAAATCCACAAGCGCGTTCTGCCAAAAGCGTCATTTGCATGCATATCGTGTGGTTTTGACGAAAACTGCATCCTCGTCTACCAAAAGTGTCATATTCATGCTTAAAACGCGTTTTGGCACAAATCCATGTGCGGGTTCTAAAAAGAGCAGCATTGGCATGCTTTTCACGTCGTTTGGTAGAAATCCACACGCGCGTTCTGCCAAAAGCGTCATTTGCATGCATATCGTGTGGTTTTGCAGAAAACTGCATCCTCGTCTACCAAAAGTTGCGTATTCATGCTTAAAACGCGTTTTGGCAAAACTCCATGTGCGGGTGCTAAAAAGAGCAGCATTGGCATGCTTTTCACGTCGTTTGGTAGAAATCCACACGGGCGTTCTGCCAAAGCACCATTTGCATGCATATCGTGTGGTTGTGCAGAAAACTGCATACTCGTCTACCAAAAGTGTCATATTCATGCTTAAAAACGCGTTTTGGCACAAATCGATGTGCGGGTTCTAAAAAGAGCAGCATTGGCATGCTTTTCACGTCGTTTGGTATAAATCCACACGCGCGTTCTGCCAAAAGCGTCATTTGCATGCATATCGTGTGGTTTTGCAGAAAACTGCATTCTCGTCTACCAAAAGTGTCATATTCATGCTTACAACGCGTTTTGGCACAAATCGATGTGCGGGTTCTAAAAAGAGCAGCATTGGCATGCTTTTCACGTCGTTTGGTAGAAATCCACACGCGCGTTCTGCCAAAAGCGTCATTTGCATGCATATCGTGTGGTTTTGCAGAAAACTGCATTCTCGTATACCAAAAGTTGCGTATTCATGCTTAAAACGCGTTTTGGCACAAATCCATGTGCGGGTGCTAAAAAGAGCAGCATTGGCATGCTTTTCACGTCGTTTGGTAGAAATCCACACGGGCGTTCTGCAAAAGCACCATTTGCATGCATATCGTGTGGTTGTGCAGAAAACTGCATACTCGTCTACCAAAAGTGTCATATTCATGCTTAAAACGCGTTTTGGCACAAATCGATGTGCGGGTTCTAAAAAGAGCAGCATTGGCATGCTTTTCACGTCGTTTGGTAGAAATCCACACGCGCGTTCTGCCAAAAGCACCATTTGCATGCATATCGTGTGGTTTTGCAGAAAACTGCATCCTCGTCTACCAAAAGTTGCATATTCATGCTTAAAACGCGTTTTGGCACAAATCCATGTGCGGGTGCTAAAAAGAGCAGCATTGGCATGCTTTTCACGTCGTTTGGTAGAAATCCACACGCGCGTTCTGCCAAAAGCGTCATTTGCATGCATATCGTGTGGTTTTGCAGAAAACTGCATCCTCGTCTACCAAAAGTTGCGTATTCATGCTTAAAACGCGTTTTGGCACAAATCCATGTGCGGGTGCTAAAAAGAGCAGCATTGGCATGCTTTTCACGTCGTTTGGTAGAAATCCACACGCGCGTTCTGCCAAAAGAACCATTTGCATGCATATCGTGTGGTTTTGCAGAAAACTGCATTCTCGTCTACCAAAAGTGTCATATTCATGCTTAAAACGCGTTTTGGCACAGATCCATGTGCGGGTTGTAAAAAGAGCAGCATTGGCATGCTTTTCACGTCGTTTGGTAGAAATCCACACGCGCGTTCTGCCAAAAAGCACCATTTGCAAGCATATCGTGTGGTTTTGCAGAAAACTGCATCCTCGTCTACCAAAAGTGTCATATTCATGCTTAAAACGCGTTTTGGCACAAATCCATGTGCGGGTTGTAAAAAGAGCAGCATTGGCATGCTTTTCACGTCGTTTGGTAGAAATCCACAAGCGCGTTCTGCCAAAAGCGTCATTTGCATATATCGTGTGGTTTTGCAGAAAACTGCATCCTTGTCTACCAAAAGTTGCCTATTCATGCTTAAAACGCGTTTTGGCACAAATCCATGTGCGGGTGCTAAAAAGAGCAGCATTGGCATGCTTTTCACGTCGTTTGGTAGAAATCCACACGCGCGTTCTGCCAAAAGCACCATTTGCATGCATATCGTGTAGTTTTGCAGAAAACTGCATACTCGTCTACCAAAAGTGTCATATTCATGCTTAAAACGCGTTTTGGCACAAATCCATGTGCGGGTTCTAAAAAGAGCAGCATTGGCATGCTTTTCACGTCGTTTGGTAGAAATCCACACGCGCGTTCTGACAAAAGCGTCATTTGCATGCATATCGTGTGGTTTTGCAGAAAACTGCATCCTCGTCTACCAAAAGTGTCATATTCATGCTTAAAACGCGTTTTGGCACAAATCCATGTGCGGGTTCTAAAAAGAGCAGCATTGGCATGCTTTTCACGTCGTTTCGTAGAAATCCACACGCGCGTTCTGCCAAAAGCGTCATTTGCATGCATATCGTGTGGTTTTGCAGAAAACTGCATCCTCGTCTACCAAAAGTTGCGTATTCATGCTTAAAACGCGTTTTGGCACAAATCCATGTGCGGGTGCTAAAAAGAGCAGCATTGGCATGCTTTTCACGTCGTTTGGTAGAAATCCACACGGGCGTTCTGCCAAAAGCACCATTTGCATGCATATCGTGTGGTTGTGCAGAAAACTGCATACTCGTCTACCAAAAGTGTCATATTCATGCTTAAAACGCGTTTTGGCACAAATCGATGTGCGGGTTCTAAAAAGAGCAGCATTGGCATGCTTTTCACGTCGTTTGGTAGAAATCCACACGCGCGTTCTGCCAAAAGCACCATTTGCATGCATATCGTGTGGTTTTGCAGAAAACTGCATCCTCGTCTACCAAAAGTTGCGTATTCATGCTTGAAACGCGTTTTGGCACAAATCCATGTGCGGGTGCTAAAAAGAGCAGCATTGGCATGCTTTTCACGTCGTTTGGTAGAAATCCACACGCGCGTTCTGCCAAAAGCACCATTTGCATGCATATCGTTTAGTTTTGCAGAAAACTGCATACTCGTCTACCAAAAGTGTCATATTCATGCTTAAAACGCGTTTTGGCACAAATCCGCGTGCGGGTTCTAAAAAGAGCAGCATTGGCATGCTTTTCACGTCGTTTGGTAGAAATCCACACGCGCGTTCTGCCAAAAGCGTCATTTGCATGCATATCGTGTGGTTTTGCAGAAAACTGCATCCTCGTCTACCAAAAGTGTCATATTCATGCTTAAAACGCGTTTTGGCACAAATCCATGTGCGGGTTCTAAAAAGAGCAGCATTGGCATGCTTTTCACGTCGTTTGGTAGAAATCCACACGCGCGTTCTGCCAAAAGCGTCATTTGCATGCATATCGTGTGGTTTTGCAGAAAACTGCATCCTCGTCTACCAAAAGTTGCGTATTCATGCTTAAAACGCGTTTTGGCACAAATCCATGTGCGGGTGCTAAAAAGAGCAGCATTGGCATGCTTTTCACGTCGTTTGGTAGAAATCCACACGCGCGTTCTGCCAAAAGCGTCATTTGCATGCATATCGTGTGGTTTTGCAGAAAACTGCATCCTCGTCTACCAAAAGTGTCATATTCATGCTTAAAACGCGTTTTGGCACAAATCCATGTGCGGGTTTTAAAAAGAGCAGCATTGGCATGCTTTTCACGTCGTTTGGTAGAAATCCACACGCGCGTTCTGCCAAAAGCGTCATTTGCATGCATATCGTGTGGTTTTGCAGAAAACTGCATCCTCGTCTACCAAAAGTTGCGTATTCATGCTTAAAACGCGTTTTGGCAAAAATCCATGTGCGGGTGCTAAAAAGAGCAGCATTGGCATGCTTTTCACGTCGTTTGGTAGAAATCCACACGGGCGTTCTGCCAAAAGCACCATTTGCATGCATATCGTGTGGTTTTGCAGAAAACTGCATCCTCGTCTACCAAAAGTGTCATATTCATGCTTAAAACGCGTTTTGGCACAAATCGATGTGCGGGTTCTAAAAAGAGCAGCATTGGCATGCTTTTCACGTCGTTTGGTAGAAATCCACACGCGCGTTCTGCCAAAAGCGTCATTTGCATGCATATCGTGTGGTTTTGCAGAAAACTGCATTCTCGTCTACCAAAAGTTGCGTATTCATGCTTAAAACGCGTTTTGGCACAAATCCATGTGCGGGTGCTAAAAAGAGCAGCATTGGCATGCTTTTCACGTCGTTTGGTAGAAATCCACACGGGCGTTCTGCAAAAGCACCATTTGCATGCATATCGTGTGGTTGTGCAGAAAACTGCATACTCGTCTACCAAAAGTGTCATATTCATGCTTAAAACGCGTTTTGGCACAAATCGATGTGCGGGTTCTAAAAAGAGCAGCATTGGCATGCTTTTCACGTCGTTTGGTAGAAATCCACACGCGCGTTCTGCCAAAAGCACCATTTGCATGCATATCGTGTGGTTTTGCAGAAAACTGCATCCTCGTCTACCAAAAGTT
>NW_027225955.1:0-35205 GCF_038994185.2 Dermacentor albipictus | reverse complement strand
AAAAGCACCATTTGCATGCATATCGTGTAGTTTTGCAGAAAACTGCATACTCGTCTACCAAAAGTGTCATATTCATGCTTAAAACGCGTTTTGGCACAAATCCGTGTGCGGGTTCTAAAAAGAGCAGCATTGACATGCTTTTCACGTCGTTTGGTAGAAATCCACACGCGCGTTCTGCCAAAAGCACCATTTGCATGCATATCGTGTGGTTTTGCAGAAAATTGCATCCTCGTCTACCAAAAGTTGCGTATTCATGCTTTAAAACGCGTTTTGGCACAAATCCATGTGCGGGTGCTAAAAAGAGCAGCATTGGCATGCTTTTCACGTCGTTTGGTAGAAATCCACACGGGCGTTCTGCCAAAAGCACCATTTGCATGCATATCGTGTGGTTGTGCAGAAAACTGCATACTCGTCTACCAAAAGTGTCATATTCATGCTTAAAACGCGTTTTGGCACAAATCGATGTGCGGGTTCTAAAAAGAGCAGCATTGGCATGCTTTTCACGTCGTTTGGTAGAAATCCACACGCGCGTTCTGCCAAAAGCGTCATTTGCATGCATATCGTGTGGTTTTGCAGAAAACTGCATCCTCGTCTACCAAAAGTTGCGTATTCATGCTTAAAACGCGTTTTGGCACAAATCCATGTGCGGGTGCTAAAAAGAGCAGCATTGGCATGCTTTTCACGTCGTTTGGTAGAAATCCACACGCGCGTTCTGCCAAAAGCACCATTTGCATGCATATCGTGTAGTTTTGCAGAAAACTGCATACTCGTCTACCAAAAGTGTCATATTCATGCTTAAAACGCGTTTTGGCACAAATCCGTGTGCGGGTTCTAAAAAGAGCAGCATTGGCATGCTTTTCACGTCGTTTGGTAGAAATCTACACGCGCGTTCTGCCAAAAGCGTCATTTGCATGCATATCGTGTGGTTTTGCAGAAAACTGCATCCTCGTCTACCAAAAGTTGCGTATTCATGCTTAAAACGCGTTTTGGCACAAATCCATGTGCGGGTGCTAAAAAGAGCAGCATTGGCATGCTTTTCACGTCGTTTGGTAGAAATCCACACGCGCGTTCTGCCAAAAGCACCATTTGCATGCATATCGTGTAGTTTTGCAGAAAACTGCATACTCGTCTACCAAAAGTGTCATATTCATGCTTAAAACGCGTTTTGGCACAAATCCATGTGCGGGTTCTAAAAAGAGCAGCATTGGCATGCATTTCACGTCGTTTGGTAGAAATCCACACGCGCGTTCTGCCAAAAGCACCATTTGCATGCATATCGTGTGGTTTTGCAGAAAACTGCATCCTCGTCTACCAAAAGTTGCGTATTCATGCTTAAAACGCGTTTTGGCACAAATCCATGTGCGGGTGCTAAAAAGAGCAGCATTGGCATGCTTTTCACGTCGTTTGGTAGAATTCCACACGGGCGTTCTGCCAAAAGCACCATTTGCATGCATATCGTGTGGTTGTGCAGAAAACTGCATACTCGTCTACCAAAAGTGTCATATTCATGCTTAAAACGCGTTTTGGCACAAATCGATGTGCGGGTTCTAAAAAGAGCAGCATTGGCATGCTTTTCACGTCGTTTGGTAGAAATCCACACGCGCGTTCTGCCAAAAGCACCATTTGCATGCATATCGTGTAGTTTTGCAGAAAACTGCATACTCGTCTACCAAAAGTGTCATATTCATGCTTAAAACGCGTTTTTGCACAAATCCATGTGCGGGTTCTAAAAAGAGCAGCATTGGCATGCATTTCACGTCGTTTGGTAGAAATCCACACGCGCGTTCTGCCAAAAGCAGCATTTGTATGCATATCGTGTGGTTTTGCAGAAAACTGCATCCTCGTCTACCAAAAGTTGCGTATTCATGCTTAAAACGCGTTTTGGCACAAATCCATGTGCGGGTGCTAAAAAGAGCAGCATTGGCATGCTTTTCACGTCGTTTGGTAGAAATCCACACGGGCGTTCTGCCAAAAGCACCATTTGCATGCATATCGTGTGGTTGTGCAGAAAACTGCTTACTCGTCTACCAAAAGTGTCATATTCATGCTTAAAACGCGTTTTGGCACAAATCGATGTGCGGGTTCTAAAAAGAGCAGCATTGGCATGCTTTTCACGTCGTTTGGTAGAAATCCACACGCGCGTTCTGCCAAAAGCGTCATTTGCATGCATATCGTGTGGTTTTGCAGAAAACTGCATCCTCGTCTACCAAAAGTTGCGTATTCATGCTTAAAACGCGTTTTGGCACAAATCCATGTGCGGGTGCGAAAAACAGCAGCATTGGCATGCTTTTCACGTCGTTTGGTAGAAATCCACACGCGCGTTCTGCCAAAAGCACCATTTGCATGCATATCGTGTAGTTTTGCAGAAAACTGCATACTCGTCTACCAAAAGTGTCATATTCATGCTTAAAACGCGTTTTGGCACAAATCCATGTGCGGGTGCTAAAATGAGCAGCATCGGCATGCTTTTCACGTGGTTTGGTAGAAATCCACACGCGCGTTCTGCCAAAAGCACCATTTGCATGCATATCGTGTGGTTTTGCAGAAAACTGCATCCTCGTCTACCAAAAGTTGCATATTCATGCTTAAAACGCGTTTTGGCACAAATCCATGTGCGGGTTCTAAAAAGAGCAGCATTGGCATGCATTTCACGTCGTTTGGTAGAAATCCACACGCGCGTTCTGCCAAAAGCAGCATTTGTATGCATATCGTGTGGGTTTTGCAGAAAACTGCATCCTCGTCTACCAAAAGTTGCGTATTCATGCTTAAAACGCGTTTTGGCACAAATCCATGTGCGGGTGCTAAAAAGAGCAGCATTGGCATGCTTTTCACGTCGTTTGGTAGAAATCCACACGGGCGTTCTGCCAAAAGCACCATTTGCATGCATATCGTGTGGTTTTGCAGAAAACTGCATCCTCGTCCACCAAAAGTTGCATATTCATGCTTAAAACGCGTTTTGGCACAAATCCATGTGCGGGTGCTAAAATGAGCAGCATCGGCATGCTTTTCACGTCGCTTGGTAGAAATCCACACGCGCGTTCTGCCAAAAGCGTCATTTGCATGCATATCGTGTGGTTTTGCAGAAAACTGCATCCTCGTCTACCAAAAGTTGCGTATTCATGCTTAAAACGCGTTTTGGCACAAATCCATGTGCGGGTGCTAAAAAGAGCAGCATTGGCATGCTTTTCACGTCGTTTGGTAGAAATCCACACGCGCGTTCTGCCAAAAGCACCATTTGCATGCATATCGTGTAGTTTTGCAGAAAACTGCATACTCGTCTACCAAAAGTGTCATATTCATGCTTAAAACGCGTTTTGGCACAAATCCATGTGCGGGTTCTAAAAACAGCAGCATTGGCATGCTTTTCACGTCGTTTGGTAGAAATCCACACTCGCGTTCTGCCAAAAGCACCATTTGCATGCATATCGTGTAGTTTTGCAGAAAACTGCATACTCGTCTACCAAAAGTGTCATATTCATGCTTAAAACGCGTTTTGGCACAAATCCGTGTGCGGGTTCTAAAAAGAGCAGCATTGACATGCTTTTCACGTCGTTTGGTAGAAATCCACACGCGCGTTCTGCCAAAAGCACCATTTGCATGCATATCGTGTGGTTTTGCAGAAAATTGCATCCTCGTCTACCAAAAGTTGCGTATTCATGCTTAAAACGCGTTTTGGCACAAATCCATGTGCGGGTGCTAAAAAGAGCAGCATTGGCATGCTTTTCACGTCGTTTGGTAGAAATCCACACGGGCGTTCTGCCAAAAGCACCATTTGCATGCATATCGTGTGGTTGTGCAGAAAACTGCATACTCGTCTACCAAAAGTGTCATATTCATGCTTAAAACGCGTTTTGGCACAAATCGATGTGCGGGTTCTAAAAAGAGCAGCATTGGCATGCTTTTCACGTCGTTTGGTAGAAATCCACACGCGCGTTCTGCCAAAAGCGTCATTTGCATGCATATCGTGTGGTTTTGCAGAAAACTGCATCCTCGTCTACCAAAAGTTGCGTATTCATGCTTAAAACGCGTTTTGGCACAAATCCATGTGCGGGTGCTAAAAAGAGCAGCATTGGCATGCTTTTCACGTCGTTTGGTAGAAATCCACACGCGCGTTCTGCCAAAAGCACCATTTGCATGCATATCGTGTAGTTTTGCAGAAAACTGCATACTCGTCTACCAAAAGTGTCATATTCATGCTTAAAACGCGTTTTGGCACAAATCCGTGTGCGGGTTCTAAAAAGAGCAGCATTGGCATGCTTTTCACGTCGTTTGGTAGAAATCTACACGCGCGTTCTGCCAAAAGCGTCATTTGCATGCATATCGTGTGGTTTTGCAGAAAACTGCATCCTCGTCTACCAAAGTTGCGTATTCATGCTTAAAACGCGTTTTGGCACAAATCCATGTGCGGGTGCTAAAAAGAGCAGCATTGGCATGCTTTTCACGTCGTTTGGTAGAAATCCACACGCGCGTTCTGCCAAAAGCACCATTTGCATGCATATCGTGTAGTTTTGCAGAAAACTGCATACTCGTCTACCAAAAGTGTCATATTCATGCTTAAAACGCGTTTTGGCACAAATCCATGTGCGGGTTCTAAAAAGAGCAGCATTGGCATGCATTTCACGTCGTTTGGTAGAAATCCACACGCGCGTTCTGCCAAAAGCACCATTTGCATGCATATCGTGTGGTTTTGCAGAAAACTGCATCCTCGTCTACCAAAAGTTGCGTATTCATGCTTAAAACGCGTTTTGGCACAAATCCATGTGCGGGTGCTAAAAAGAGCAGCATTGGCATGCTTTTCACGTCGTTTGGTAGAATTCCACACGGGCGTTCTGCCAAAAGCACCATTTGCATGCATATCGTGTGGTTGTGCAGAAAACTGCATACTCGTCTACCAAAAGTGTCATATTCATGCTTAAAACGCGTTTTGGCACAAATCGATGTGCGGGTTCTAAAAAGAGCAGCATTGGCATGCTTTTCACGTCGTTTGGTAGAAATCCACACGCGCGTTCTGCCAAAAGCATCATTTGCATGCATATCGTGTAGTTTTGCAGAAAACTGCATACTCGTCTACCAAAAGTGTCATATTCATGCTTAAAACGCGTTTTTGCACAAATCCATGTGCGGGTTCTAAAAAGAGCAGCATTGGCATGCATTTCACGTCGTTTGGTAGAAATCCACACGCGCGTTCTGCCAAAAGCAGCATTTGTATGCATATCGTGTGGTTTTGCAGAAAACTGCATCCTCGTCTACCAAAAGTTGCGTATTCATGCTTAAAACGCGTTTTGGCACAAATCCATGTGCGGGTGCTAAAAAGAGCAGCATTGGCATGCTTTTCACGTCGTTTGGTAGAAATCCACACGGGCGTTCTGCCAAAAGCACCATTTGCATGCATATCGTGTGGTTGTGCAGAAAACTGCTTACTCGTCTACCAAAAGTGTCATATTCATGCTTAAAACGCGTTTTGGCACAAATCGATGTGCGGGTTCTAAAAAGAGCAGCATTGGCATGCTTTTCACGTCGTTTGGTAGAAATCCACACGCGCGTTCTGCCAAAAGCGTCATTTGCATGCATATCGTGTGGTTTTGCAGAAAACTGCATCCTCGTCTACCAAAAGTTGCGTATTCATGCTTAAAACGCGTTTTGGCACAAATCCATGTGCGGGTGCGAAAAACAGCAGCATTGGCATGCTTTTCACGTCGTTTGGTAGAAATCCACACGCGCGTTCTGCCAAAAGCACCATTTGCATGCATATCGTGTAGTTTTGCAGAAAACTGCATACTCGTCTACCAAAAGTGTCATATTCATGCTTAAAACGCGTTTTGGCACAAATCCATGTGCGGGTGCTAAAATGAGCAGCATCGGCATGCTTTTCACGTGGTTTGGTAGAAATCCACACGCGCGTTCTGCCAAAAGCACCATTTGCATGCATATCGTGTGGTTTTGCAGAAAACTGCATCCTCGTCTACCAAAAGTTGCATATTCATGCTTAAAACGCGTTTTGGCACAAATCCATGTGCGGGTGCTAAAATGAGCAGCATCGGCATGCTTTTCACGTCGCTTGGTAGAAATCCACACGCGCGTTCTGCCAAAAGCGTCATTTGCATGCATATCGTGTGGTTTTGCAGAAAACTGCATCCTCGTCTACCAAAAGTTGCGTATTCATGCTTAAAACGCGTTTTGGCACAAATCCATGTGCGGGTGCTAAAAAGAGCAGCATTGGCATGCTTTTCACGTCGTTTGGTAGAAATCCACACGCGCGTTCTGCCAAAAGCACCATTTGCATGCATATCGTGTAGTTTTGCAGAAAACTGCATACTCGTCTACCAAAAGTGTCATATTCATGCTTAAAACGCGTTTTGGCACAAATCCATGTGCGGGTTCTAAAAAGAGCAGCATTGGCATGCTTTTCACGTCGTTTGGTTGAAATCCACACGCGCGTTCTGCCAAAAGCACCATTTGCATGCATGTCGTGTAGTTTTGCAGAAAACTGCATACTCGTCTACCAAAAGTGTCATATTCATGCTTAAAACGCGTTTTGGCACAAATCCGTGTGCGGGTTCTAAAAAGAGCAGCATTGACATGCTTTTCACGTCGTTTGGTAGAAATCCACACGCGCGTTCTGCCAAAAGCACCATTTGCATGCATATCGTGTGGTTTTGCAGAAAATTGCATCCTCGTCTACCAAAAGTTGCGTATTCATGCTTAAAACGCGTTTTGGCACAAATCCATGTGCGGGTGCTAAAAAGAGCAGCATTGGCATGCTTTTCACGTCGTTTGGTAGAAATCCACACGGGCGTTCTGCCAAAAGCACCATTTGCATGCATATCGTGTGGTTGTGCAGAAAACTGCATACTCGTCTACCAAAAGTGTCATATTCATGCTTAAAACGCGTTTTGGCACAAATCGATGTGCGGGTTCTAAAAAGAGCAGCATTGGCATGCTTTTCACGTCGTTTGGTAGAAATCCACGCGCGCGTTCTGCCAAAAGCGTCATTTGCATGCATATCGTGTGGTTTTGCAGAAAACTGCATCCTCGTCTACCAAAAGTTGCGTATTCATGCTTAAAACGCGTTTTGGCACAAATCCATGTGCGGGTGCTAAAAAGAGCAGCATTGGCATGCTTTTCACGTCGTTTGGTAGAAATCCACACGCGCGTTCTGCCAAAAGCACCATTTGCATGCATATCGTGTAGTTTTGCAGAAAACTGCATACTCGTCTACCAAAAGTGTCATATTCATGCTTAAAACGCGTTTTGGCACAAATCCGTGTGCGGGTTCTAAAAAGAGCAGCATTGACATGATTTTCACGTCGTTTGGTAGAAATCCACACGCGCGTTCTGCCAAAAGCACCATTTGCATGCATATCGTGTGTTTTTGCAGAAAACTGCATACTCGTCTACCAAAAGTGTCATATTCATGCTTAAAACGCGTTTTGGCACAAATCCATGTGCGGGTTCTAAAAAGAGCAGCATTGGCATGCTTTTCACGTCGTTTGGTAGAAATCCACACGCGCGTTCTGCCAAAAGCACCATTTGCATGCATATCGTGTGGTTTTGCAGAAAACTGCATCCTCGTCTACCAAAAGTGTCATATTCATGCTTAAAACGCGTTTTGGCACAAATCCATGTGCGGGTTCTAAAAAGAGCAGCATTGGCATGCTTTTCACGTCGTTTGGTAGAAATCCACACGCGCGTTCTGCCAAAAGCACCATTTGCATGCATATCGTGTGGTTTTGCAGAAAACTGCATCCTCGTCTACCAAAAGTGTCATATTCATGCTTAAAACGCGTTTTGGCACAAATCCATGTGCGGGTTCTAAAAAGAGCAGCATTGGCATGCTTTTCACGTCGTTTGGTAGAAATCCACACGCGCGTTCTGCCAAAAGCACCATTTGCATGCATATCGTGTGGTTTTGCAGAAAACTGCATCCTCGTCTACCAAAAGTTGCGTATTCATGCCTAAAACGCGTTTTGGCACAAATCCATGTGCGGGTGCTAAAAAGAGCAGCATTGGCATGCTTTTCACGTCGTTTGGTAGAAATCCACACGCGCGTTCTGCCAAAAGCACCATTTGCATGCATATCGTGTGGTTTTGCAGAAAACTGCATCCTCGTCTACCAAAAGTGTCATATTCATGCTTAAAACGCGTTTTGGCACAAATCCATGTGCGGGTTCTAAAAAGAGCAGCATTGGCATGCTTTTCACGTCGTTTGGTAGAAATACACACGCGCGTTCTGCCAAAAGCACCATTTGCATGCATATCGTGTGGTTTTGCAGAAAACTGCATCCTCGTCTACCAAAAGTTGCGTATTCATGCCTAAAACGCGTTTTGGCACAAATCCATGTGCGGGTGCTAAAAAGAGCAGCATTGGCATGCTTTTCACGTCGTTTGGTAGAAATCCACACGCGCGTTCTGCCAAAAGCACCATTTGCATGCATATCGTGTGGTTTTGCAGAAAACTGCATCCTCGTCTACCAAAAGTGTCATATTCATGCTTAAAACGCGTTTTGGCACAAATCCATGTGCGGGTTCTAAAAAGAGCAGCATTGGCATGCTTTTCACGTCGTTTGGTAGAAATACACACGCGCGTTCTGCCAAAAGCACCATTTGCATGCATATCGTGTGGTTTTGCAGAAAACTGCATCCTCGTCTACTAAAAGTGTCATATTATAATAATAATAATAATAATAAAGTTTATTTCTGCCTCAAAGATACATGGACAGAGGAGCTGCAGAAAAAGCTGTAAAAAATACAGCTTGACAAAGCCGCAGCCCCCATTTTACAGGCAGCAGCAGAAGACAAACAACGACTCAACTTCAGGTGTCGTATAAACGAAACAAAAGAACAAAAATGTAATGCTATACATCGCAAGAGCACTTCAAGCGTACTGAGTAAACACAGGGATAAAAAGATTGTTATTACTTATCACACTCTCATACATGAAATATTAGATACAGAAGCAAATACTTATTTTGGCACAATTGAAGATGAAAATTGTTCGGAGCTACCTTCTATATACATCCTACGCAATACCTTATGAGTACAGGTGAATAAGTCAAAATGTGCAGATTCGATGTGCGAGTGGACACGGCAGCCCTGCCGTGACGATGTCACCTGAAGTGCCTTTGTATGTGCAGGTTTGCGCGTCGATCCTCATCCTAGCCTCCGCCACATCGCCGGTTATGGGGGACATTGGACGGCAGCGCTCCGATTCCCTGGCTCCGATCGACGAAATGCTGTGGCAGCTTCCTGGATTCATCGCCGACGCCCATCGCCGTGCAGCAAATATGACTGATCATCGCCTCGTGGAAAACGGCCTCTGCGCACCATCGATGAGCACAGTGACGTCACTCCATCGTGATACGTCACGGAGCCTGCCAGCTATAAATCTGCTACCGAGACCTACGATCATCAGTGGACACGGCAGCCCTGCCGTGACGATGTCACCTGAAGTGCCTTTGTATGTGCAGGTTTGCGCGTCGATCCTCATCCTAGCCTCCGCCACATCGCCGGTTATGGGGGACATTGGACGGCAGCGCTCCGATTCCCTGGCTCCGATCGACGAAATGCTGTGGCAGCTTCCTGGATTCATCGCCGACGCCCATCGCCGTGCAGCAAATATGACTGATCATCGCCTCGTGGAAAACGGCCTCTGCGCACCATCGATGAGCACAGTGACGTCACTCCATCGTGATACGTCACGGAGCCTGCCAGCTATAAATCTGCTACCGAGACCTACGATCATCAGTGGACACGGCAGCCCTGCCGTGGACGATGTCACCTGAAGTGCCTTTGTATGTGCAGGTTAGTGCAAAAAGATACGGTTTTCGTGGTGATTACCTTTGTTTAGTTGTGCTGCCGTGTCCACAAGTGCTGCTTGATTGTGTCTGCGACTGCTTTTCAATGGCATGCATACTACTTAAGCTATCAGGGGATGTAGAGGAAAACCCGGGGCCTATTTCTCAAGCCACCCTAAATGAAATTCTACAAACCCAAAAAGATATTTTGGCCAAAGTTACTCAAATTCAAGAAAAACAAACTTCGTCTGAGGCAGGTATAGTGAAAATGCAAACAAGACTCGATTCCATCGAAGCAAAACTCGTGGTCCTAGAGAAATCCCAAATAAGGCTATCAAACATTGAGTCTACTATGAGTGATTGTCAGGCGGAAATTGATGCACTAGCTAAACAAGTCGATGGCTTGGAAAATCAATCCCGGCGTAGCAACCTGATTGTAAGGGGTATACTGGAAGAAGCGAATGAAAACGAAGAAACATTGCTGAAAAAAGTAAATGACGACGTTTTTGAGGCAAAACTCGGAGAGAAGTTAAGTACCATTGAGAGAATACACCGTCTTGGTAAGGTGAATCCGGGTAATCATCGTCCAGTTATCCTTAGGATTGGTGATTTTAGGGAAAAAACCAAGATTATGAATAATTGCTACAAGCTTAAAGGAAGGAAAATAAGCATTTCAGAGGACTATTCTAAAAGAGTGCATGATATTCGGAAAAAACTCTGGAATACCACTGTTGACGAAAGGAAAAACGGGGCCAAGGTAAAGATGGTATTCGATAAGATGAAGGTGAACAAAATCCTTTACGCCTGGGATGAAACTACGAAACAAAGGTACAAATGCCATACCCCTTCTGGGAGTGGCAATTGACGCAGGAACATAGGGTCAAAACCGTTCAAAGTTATAAATGTGAACGCCAGAAGTATATTAAATAAACTTGTCGAATTAGAAAGCCTAATCATAGAACATGAACCTCACCTAATAGTAGTCACCGAAACTTGGCTGCACAAGGATGTACTCGACACTGAAGTCACCCCTCCGAACTATAAAATAGTAAGAAGGGATCGAGAAGACAGAGGGGGGGGAGTTGCGATAATTATCAAAGACAACATAGCATTTTCTGTACTTCCAGATGTGAATGGCGTAGAAGCACTATGGGTCAAGATAAAATTAGATACACAAACAGTCTTCATTGGGGGTGTTTACAGGGCTCCAAATGCTCCGTTGGACGTCCTGGTAAATCTACGAACATTTATGGACACTTACCTGCCTCAGGATAGTAGGAAATTGTTACTTGGGGATTTCAACCTACCCGGCATTGACTGGTGTTCGCAATTGCCTGGAACACGAGAAGTGCCTAGTTGTGAGCAGTTACTTGAACTGGCTTTTTGTCATAATTTAGTTCAAGTTGTGTCTGGTTACACAAGGATATGTCCTACAACATCATCCATACTTGATTTAATTTTTGTTTCCGAACGAATACACAGTTCTGTCTGCGAATGTGAAACACTGGAGGGCTTGTCAGATCACAGGATGGTTTTGTTGTCATTAAACGCATCACCAGATGTCATAAGTACTTCGTCCAAAAAAAGTTTCTTTAATTTTCATGACGCTGATGACGCTGCTGTGATAGACTGTCTTGATTATTCATATTCAGAGTTTATGCAGCTGTATGACTTAGGTGCTAGCACGGACCAACTATGGGAATTCTTTTCGCAATTAGCAGAACGGTGCCTTAATCACTTTATTCCTAAGAAAACTAAGCGCACGAATAAAAAGAATCCCTGGATAACCAGAGATATACTTCATCTCAAACGAAGACTTAAACGCAAACGTAAGGCTTACTCACCCAACCCAAACCCCCAAAATAAACTATGTATTCGCCGCATGAGTCAGGATTTAAAGAGACTTCTTAAGGAATCAAAAGACAGATTCTATAATGTGACGCTCACAAAATTTCTTCGCGAGTCACCTGGCAAATTCTGGCGCTATATAAATCCGTCTAAAGTTCTGCACCCTGCTCAGACCGAGGAGAACGCCCATAAGCGTGCTGAAGATTTTAATCTATATTTTTCATCTGTTTACGTACGTGATAATGGTATACTGCCTCCTTTTAATGTTGACACTGAAAGACCTCCTATTGCTGATTTACATATTGACGAGCAAGGTGTTTTAAATCTGCTATTACATATTGACATTAAGAAAAGCCAAGGTCCAGATCGTATCCCTAATGAGTTTTTATATAGATACGCTGAATGGGTATCTAAATACTTGTCCAAAATTTTTCAGTCTTCTTTGAGTAGCGGATGCTTTCCAACTGATTGGAAGCGAGCAAAAGTTATACCGGTTCATAAAAGCGGAAATAATTCTGTTAGTAATTATCGCCCGATCTCGCTCACTAGTACAGTTTCGAAGTTACTTGAACACATCATATCCAAACACCTACTCGGCTATCTCGACCAGCATGATATCCTGTATTATCGTCAGCATGGCTTTCGAAAGGGACTGTCCACGATTACCCAACTGATAGAAATAGTTCATGACCTCGCAGAAACAATAAATTCACGTGGTCAAACAGACATTATCTACCTTGACTTTGCAAAAGCATTTGATAAAGTTTCGCACCAAAAATTGTTACATAAGATAAATGCGGTCTTTCAAAATCGAACACTCACACAATGGTTTTCTGCGTATATATCCTCCCGTGAACAGTATGTAACTGTTAAAGGTTGTCAGTCCAGCATACTTCCCGTTGCTTCTGGTGTACCGCAAGGTAGCGTCTTAGGCCCACTCCTATTTTTGATCTTTATTAATGATTTACAAAGTAACATTGATGTTCCATTAAGACTTTTTGCAGACGACTGTGTGATGTACAATACCGTAAATACAGTTGATGATCAGATTAAACTAAATTTAAACTTGCAAAGAATAGTGAAATGGTGTAACGACTGGCAGATGGAGTTAAACCTTACAAAGTCTGTGTTCATGTCAGTAACTAGAAAGAAAAACGTTCTTGACTACAATTATCAAATCAACGGTTATATGCTTGAAAGAGTCAATCAGTATAAATACCTAGGCATAACATTTACATCAGATCTACGATGGAACACCCACATTGAAATTGTCATTTCCAAAGCTTTTAAAACACTATGGTACCTGCGACGCACCATGCACAGTGCTACTCCGGATGTAAAGTGCCTCGCTTACAAAACCGTAGTCAGACCGATAATCGAATATGCTAAAGTAATATGGGATCCTCACACTGCAACTAATTGTCACAAGCTTGATAGGATTCAGCGACTCGCTGTAAGGTTTATCTTTAATAAATACCGCCGGAACCACTCTCCAACAGAACTCTGCCAACAAGCCCAACTACCTATGCTAGAAACCAGAACCAGATATGAAAGACTAAAAACTCTTTACCTCATTATCAATAATTATCTCAAAATAAATAAATCAGATTACTTTGAGATCAAAACTAATGAAACATCAAGGCATCGACATAGTAAGTTTATCCCATTACCGACTATAAAAAATAATTGTTTCAAGTTTAGTTATTTTCCCCGAACTTGTAGAGACTGGAACTCTCTTCCAGATTCTGCTGTTCGGTCGACATCATTAGCCGAGTTCCTACGCCACTTAGAAAATTTCATCTATGGCACTAGCATAGGGCGAAGAGATCAGATTGCTGCTGTATAAGATTGCTGTTCTGATTTCTGAGTGATGCATTTTTGTTTTTGTTTATGTGTGCACTTCACGAGATGATCTTTCTTTTCTTTTTTTTTTCCTCTTAACTAATGTGTAACCATGGTTTTTCAATATGTACTGTACTACTTATTTTGCTCTTCAGTTCCGTTTCTTCCACTCCTGTTATAGCCCCTCAATGAGGCTGACAGTATTAATAAATGAAATGAAAATGAAATGAAATGTATAAGCGTTCAGAAGGGAAGGGAGTGTGAATTGCAAACGTTCTTGCCCGGAGTTTAGGCGTGCTGTTGGCACCATCCATTGTTCGGGTTGTCTGAAAGGGTAATTAGTAATTTTCTCTTGCAAGTTTGCCAATCGTCGAATATGGTTTGTACCATTTTTTATTTCTGTTTTGTAAGAAATGCTCAGCCGGTATCGATATAATTCATAGATTTGGACCACACCGGCTGTAAGAAAGAGACCTTTGCTGGGTGACCCATAGCTAACATTGAAGGCGTAGCGAAGGACCCTTTTCTGCAGCATGTGTATTTTGCGAAGACAAGAATGTGTGGCAGTTCCCCATACAAGATGACAATAATTTACGTGAGAATAAAAAAGTGCGTGATAAAGAGTTAGTTTGAGTGACGTCGGAAGAATGTGCCGTGTGCAACCAATCATGCCCACTACTCTAGCCAGTTGTTTGACAACGTGAGTTACATGGTGTTCCCATGACATGGTTGAAGAAAATATAACTCCAAGGCATTTAAAATGATTAACTATTTCTATAGGTCGAGAATTATATAGAATATGACTGTGAATAGGAACCGGCTTATTTTTCGGGCGAAATATTACGGCTTTTGTCTTCTTTTCATTCACGCGCATATCATTCGATTTCGACCATTTTTCCAGTGTGACCATTGTTGTATTGCAAGACACTATTAGATCCTGAATGTTTTTCCCAGCAAAAAGCATACTCGTGTCGTCAGCGTATATGATGAATTTGGCATTTTTGTTTATGTTAACAATGTCATTCAGGAAGATATTGCATTCATGCTTAAAACGCGTTTTGGCACAAATCCATGTGCGGGTTCTAAAAAGAGCAGCATTGGCATGCTTTTCACGTCGTTTGGTAGAAATCCACACGCGCGTTCTGCCAAAAGCACCATTTGCATGCATATCGTGTAGTTTTGCAGAAAACTGCATACTCGTCTACCAAAAGTGTCATATTCATGCTTAAAACGCGTTTTGGCACAAATCCATGTGCGGGTTCTAAAAAGAGCAGCATTGGCATGCATTTCACGTCGTTTGGTAGAAATCCACACGCGCGTTCTGCCAAAAGCAGCATTTGTATGCATATCGTGTGGTTTTGCAGAAAACTGCATCCTCGTCTACCAAAAGTTGCGTATTCATGCTTAAAACGCGTTTTGG
This sequence comes from Dermacentor albipictus, assembly GCF_038994185.2. Taxonomy (NCBI): domain Eukaryota; kingdom Metazoa; phylum Arthropoda; class Arachnida; order Ixodida; family Ixodidae; genus Dermacentor; species Dermacentor albipictus. The sequence goes on along the minus strand of NW_027225955.1, from coordinate 20,301 downwards.
CACAAATCCATGTGCGGGTGCTAAAAAGAGCAGCATTGGCATGCTTTTCACGTCGTTTGGTAGAAATCCACACGGGCGTTCTGCCAAAAGCACCATTTGCATGCATATCGTGTGGTTGTGCAGAAAACTGCATACTCGTCTACCAAAAGTGTCATATTCATGCCTAAAACGCGTTTTGGCACAAATCGATGTGCGGGTTCTAAAAAGAGCAGCATTGGCATGCTTTTCACGTCGTTTGGTAGAAATCCACACGCGCGTTCTGCCAAAAGCACCATTTGCATGCATATCGTGTGGTTTTGCAGAAAACTGCATCCTCGTCTACCAAAAGTTGCGTATTCATGCTTAAAACGCGTTTTGGCACAAATCCATGTGCGGGTGCTAAAAGAGCAGCATTGGCATGCTTTTCACGTCGTTTGGTAGAATTCCACACGGGCGTTCTGCCAAAAGCACCATTTGCATGCATATCGTGTAGTTTTGCAGAAAACTGCATACTCGTCTACCAAAAGTGTCATATTCATGCTTAAAACGCGTTTTGGCACAAATCCATGTGCGGGTTCTAAAAAGAGCAGCATTGGCATGCATTTCACGTCGTTTGGTAGAAATCCACACGCGCGTTCTGCCAAAAGCAGCATTTGTATGCATATCGTGTGGTTTTGCAGAAAACTGCATCCTCGTCTACCAAAAGTTGCGTATTCATGCTTAAAACCCGTTTTGGCACAAATCCATGTGCGGGTGCTAAAAAGAGCAGCATTGGCATGCTTTTCACGTCGTTTGGTAGAAATCCACACGGGCGTTCTGCCAAAAGCACCATTTGCATGCATATCGTGTGGTTGTGCAGAAAACTGCATACTCGTCTACCAAAAGTGTCATATTCATGCTTAAAACGCGTTTTGGCACAAATCGATGTGCGGGTTCTAAAAAGAGCAGCATTGGCATGCTTTTCACGTCGTTTGGTAGAAATCCACACGCGCGTTCTGCCAAAAGCGTCATTTGCATGCATATCGTGTGGTTTTGCAGAAAACTGCATCCTCGTCTACCAAAAGTTGCGTATTCATGCTTAAAACGCGTTTTGGCACAAATCCATGTGCGGGTGCTAAAAAGAGCAGCATTGGCATGCTTTTCACGTCGTTTGGTAGAATTCCACACGGGCGTTCTGCCAAAAGCACCATTTGCATGCATATCGTGTAGTTTTGCAGAAAACTGCATACTCGTCTACCAAAAGTGTCATATTCATGCTTAAAACGCGTTTTGGCACAAATCGATGTGCGGGTTCTAAAAAGAGCAGCATTGGCATGCTTTTCACGTCGTTTGGTAGCAATCCACACGCGCGTTCTGCCAAAAGCACCATTTGCATGCATATCGTGTGGTTTTGCAGAAAACTGCATCCTCGTCCACCAAAAGTTGCATATTCATGCTTAAAACGCGTTTTGGCACAAATCCATGTGCGGGTTCTAAAAAGAGCAGCATTGGCATGCTTTTCACGTCGTTTGGTAGCAATCCACACGCGCGTTCTGCCAAAAGCACCATTTGCATGCATATCGTGTGGTTTTGCAGAAAACTGCATCCTCGTCTACCAAAAGTGTCATATTCATACTTAAAACGCGTTTTGGCAGAAATCCATGTGCGGGTGCTAAAAAGAGCAGCATTGGCATGCTTTTCACGTCGTTTGGTAGAAATCCACACGCGCGTTCTGCCAAAAGCGTCATTTGCATGCATATCGTGTGGTTTTGCAGAAAACTGCATCCTCGTCTACCAAAAGTGTCTTATTCATGCTTAAAACGCGTTTTGGCACAAATCCATGTGCGGGTTCTAAAAAGAGCAGCATTGGCATGCTTGTCACGTCGTTTGGTAGAAATCCACACGCGCGTTCTGCCAAAAGCGTCATTTGCATGCATATCGTGTGGTTTTGCAGAAAACTGCATCCTCGTCTACCAAAAGTTGCGTATTCATGCTTAAAACGCGTTTTGGCACAAATCCATGTGCGGGTGCTAAAAAGAGCAGCATTCGCATGCTTTTCACGTCGTTTGGTAGAAATCCACACGCGCGTTCTGCCAAAAGCACCATTTGCATGCATATCGTGTGGTTTTGCAGAAAACTGCATCCTCGTCTACCAAAAGTTGCGTATTCATGCTTAAAACGCGTTTTGGCACAAATCCATGTGCGGGTGCTAAAAAGAGCAGCATTCGCATGCTTTTCACGTCGTTTGGTAGAAATCCACACGCGCGTTCTGCCAAAAGCACCATTTGCATGCATATCGTGTGGTTTTGCAGAAAACTGCATACTCGTCTACCAAAAGTGTCATAATCATGCTTAAAACGCGTTTTGGCACAAATCCATGTGCGGGTTCTAAAAAGAGCAGCATTGGCATGCTTTTCACGTCGTTTGGTAGAAATCCACACGCGCGTTCTGCCAAAAGCACCATTTGCATGCATATCGTGTAGTTTTGCAGAAAACTGCATACTCGTCTACCAAAAGTGTCATATTCAAGCTTAAAACGCGTTTTGGCACAAATCCATGTGCGGGTTCTAAAAAGAGCAGCATTGGCATGCATTTCACGTCGTTTGGTAGAAATCCACACGCGCGTTCTGCCAAAAGCACCATTTGCATGCATATCGTGTGGTTTTGCAGAAAACTGCATCCTCGTCTACCAAAAGTTGCGTATTCATGCTTAAAACGCGTTTTGGCACAAATCCATGTGCGGGTGCTAAAAAGAGCAGCATTGGCATGCTTTTCACGTCGTTTGGTAGAAATCCACACGGGCGTTCTGCCAAAAGCACCATTTGCATGCATATCGTGTGGTTGTGCAGAAAACTGCATACTCGTCTACCAAAAGTGTCATATTCATGCTTAAAACGCGTTTTGGCACAAATCGATGTGCGGGTTCTAAAAAGAGCAGCATTGGCATGCTTTTCACGTCGTTTGGTAGAAATCCACACGCGCGTTCTGCCAAAAGCGTCATTTGCATGCATATCGTGTGGTTTTGCAGAAAACTGCATCCTCGTCTACCAAAAGTTGCGTATTCGTGCTTAAAACGCGTTTTGGCACAAATCCATGTGCGGGTGCTAAAAAGAGCAGCATTGGCATGCTTTTCACGTCGTTTGGTAGAAATCCACACGCGCGTTCTGCCAAAAGCACCATTTGCATGCATATCGTGTGGTTTTCCAGAAAACTGCATCCTCGTCTACCAAAAGTTGCGTATTCATGCTTAAAACGCGTTTTGGCACAAATCCATGTGCGGGTGCTAAAAAGAGCAGCATTGGCATGCTTTTCATGTCGTTTGGTAGAAATCCACACGGGCGTTCTGCCAAAAGCACCATTTGCATGCATATCGTGTGGTTGTGCAGAAAACTGCATACTCGTCTACCAAAAGTGTCATATTCATGCTTAAAACGCGTTTTGGCACAAATCGATGTGCGGGTTCTAAAAAGAGCAGCATTGGCATGCTTTTCACGTCGTTTGGTAGAAATCCACACGCGCGTTCTGCCAAAAGCGTCATTTGCATGCATATCGTGTGGTTTTGCAGAAAACTGCATCCTCGTCTACCAAAAGTTGCGTATTCATGCTTAAAACGCGTTTTGGCACAAATCCATGTGCGGGTGCTAAAAAGAGCAGCATTGGCATGCTTTTCACGTCGTTTGGTAGAAATCCACACGCGCGTTTGCCAAAAGCACCATTTGCATGCATATCGTGTAGTTTTGCAGAAAACTGCATACTCGTCTACCAAAAGTGTCATATTCATGCTTAAAACGCGTTTTGGCACAAATCCATGTGCGGGTTCTAAAAAGAGCAGCATTGACATGCTTTTCACGTCGTTTGGTAGAAATCCACACGCGCGTTCTGCCGAAAGCACCATTTGCATGCATATCGTGTGGTTTTGCAGAAAACTGCATCCTCGTCTACCAAAAGTGTCATATTCATGCTTAAAACGCATTTTGGCACAACTCAATGTGCGGGTTCTAAAAAGAGCAGCATTGGCATGCTTTTCACGTCGTTTGGTAGAAATCCACACGCGCGTTCTGCCAAAAGCACCATTTGCATGCATATCGTGTGGTTTTGCAGAAAACTGCATCCTCGTCTACCAAAAGTGTCATATTCATGCTTAAAACGCGTTTTGGCACAAATCCATGTGCGGGTTCTAAAAAAAGCAGCATTGGCATGCTTTTCACGTCGTTTGGTAGAAATCCACACGCGCGTTCTGCCAAAAGCACCATTTGCATGCATATCGTGTAGTTTTGCAGAAAACTGCATCCTCGTCTACCAAAAGTGTCATATTCATGCTTAAAACGCGTTTTGGCACAGATCCGTGTGCGGGTCTAAAAAGAGCAGCATTGGCATGCTTTCCACGTCGTTTGGTAGAAATCCACACGCGCGTTCTGCCAAAAGCACCATTTGCATGCATATCGTGTGGTTTTGCAGAAAACTGCATCCTCGTCTACCAAAAGTTGCGTATTCATGCTTAAAACGCGTTTTGGCACAAATCCATGTGCGGGTGCTAAAAAGAGCAGCATTGGCATGCTTTTCACGTCGTTTGGTAGAAATCCACACGGGCGTTCTGCCAAAAGCACCATTTGCATGCACATCGTGTGGTTGTGCAGAAAACTGCATACTCGTCTACCAAAAGTGTCATATTCATGCTTAAAACGCGTTTTGGCACAAATCGATGTGCGGGTTCTAAAAAGAGCAGCATTGGCATGCTTTTCACGTCGTTTGGTAGAAATCCACACGCGCGTTCTGCCAAAAGCGTCATTTGCATGCATATCGTGTGGTTTTGCAGAAAACTGCATCCTCGTCTACCAAAAGTTGCGTATTCATGCTGAAAACGCGTTTTGGCACAAATCCATGTGCGGGTGCTAAAAAGAGCAGCATTGGCATGCTTTTCACGTCGTTTGGTAGAAATCCACACGCGCGTTCTGCCAACAGCACCATTTGCATGCATATCGTGTAGTTTTGCAGAAAACTGCATACTCGTCTACCAAAAGTGTCATATTCATGCTTAAAACGCGTTTTGGCACAAATCCGTGTGCGGGTTCTAAAAAGAGCAGCATTGACATGCTTTTCACGTCGTTTGGTAGAAATCCACACGCGCGTTCTGCCAAAAGCACCATTTGCATGCATATCGTGTGGTTTTGCAGAAAACTGCATCCTCGTCTACCAAAAGTTGCGTATTCATGCTTAAAACGCGTTTTGGCACAAATCCATGTGCGGGTGCTAAAAAGAGCAGCATTGGCATGCTTTTCACGTCGTTTGGTAGAAATCCACACGCGCGTTCTGCCAAAAGCACCATTTGCATGCATATCGTGTAGTTTTGCAGAAAACTGCATACTCGTCTACCAAAAGTGTCATATTCATGCTTAAAACGCGTTTTGGCACAAATCCATGTGCGGGTTCTAAAAAGAGCAGCATTGGCATGCTTTTCACGTCGTTTGGTAGAAATCAACACGCGCGTTCTGCCAAAAGCACCATTTGCATGCATATCGTGTGGTTTTGCAGAAAACTGCATCCTCGTCTACCAAAAGTTGCGTATTCATGCTTAAAACGCGTTTTGGCACAAATCCATGTGCGGGTGCTAAAAAGAGCAGCATTGGCATGCTTTTCACGTCGTTTGGTAGAAATCCACACGGGCGTTCTGCCAAAAGCACCATTTGCATGCATATCGTGTGGTTGTGCAGAAAACTGCATACTCGTCTACCAAAAGTGTCATATTCATGCTTAAAACGCGTTTTGGCACAAATCGATGTGCGGGTTCTAAAAAGAGCAGCATTGGCATGCTTTTCACGTCGTTTGGTAGAAATCCACACGCGCGTTCTGCCAAAAGCGTCATTTGCATGCATATCGTGTGGTTTTGCAGAAAACTGCATCCTCGTCTACCAAAAGTTGCGTATTCATGCTTAAAACGCGTTTTGGCACAAATCCATGTGCGGGTGCTAAAAAGAGCAGCATTGGCATGCTTTTCACGTCGTTTGGTAGAAATCCACACGCGCGTTCTGCCAAAAGCACCATTTGCATGCATATCGTGTAGTTTTGCAGAAAACTGCATACTCGTCTACCAAAAGTGTCATATTCATGCTTAAAACGCGTTTTGGCACAAATCCGTGTGCGGGTTCTAAAAAGAGCAGCATTGGCATGCTTTTCACGTCGTTTGGTAGAAATCCACACGCGCGTTCTGGCAAAAGCACCATTTGGATGCATATCGTGTAGTTTTGCAGAAAACTGCATACTCGTCTACCAAAAGTGTCATATTCATGCTTAAAACACGTTTTGGCACAAATCCATGTGCGGGTTCTAAAAAGAGCAGCATTGGCATGCATTTCACGTCGTTTGGTAGAAATGCACACGCGCGTTCTGCCAAAAGCACTCATTTGCATGCATATCGTGTGGTTTTGCAGAAAACTGCATCCTCGTCTACCAAAAGTTGTGTATTCATGCTTAAAACGCGTTTTGGCACAAATCCATGTGCGGGTGCTAAAAAGAGCAGCATTGGCATGCTTTTCACGTCGTTTGGTAGAATTCCACACGGGCGTTCTGCCAAAAGCACCATTTGCATGCATATCGTGTAGTTTTGCAGAAAACTGCATACTCGTCTACCAAAAGTGTCATATTCATGCTTAAAACGCGTTTTGGCACAAATCGATGTGCGGGTTCTAAAAAGAGCAGCATTGGCATGCATTTCACGTCGTTTGGTAGAAATCCACACGCGCGTTCTGCCAAAAGCAGCATTTGTATGCATATCGTGTGGTTTTGCAGAAAACTGCATCCTCGTCTACCAAAAGTTGCGTATTCATGCTTAAAACGCGTTTTGGCACAAATCCATGTGCGGGTGCTAAAAAGAGCAGCATTGGCATGCTTTTCACGTCGTTTGGTAGAAATCCACACGCGCGTTCTGCCAAAAGCACCATTTGCATGCATATCGTGTAGTTTTGCAGAAAACTGCATACTCGTCTACCAAAAGTGTCATATTCATGCTTAAAACGCGTTTTGGCACAAATCCGTGTGCGGGTTCTAAAAAGAGCAGCATTGACATGCTTTTCACGTCGTTTGGTAGAAATCCACACGCGCGTTCTGCCAAAAGCACCATTTGCATGCATATCGTGTGGTTTTGCAGAAAACTGCATACTCGTCTACCAAAAGTGTCATATTCATGCTTAAAACGCGTTTTGGCACAAATCGATGTGCGGGTTCTAAAAAAAGCAGCATTGGCATGCTTTTCACGTCGTTTGGTAGAAATCCACACGCGCGTTCTGCCAAAAGCGTCATTTGCATGCATATCGTGTGGTTTTGCAGAAAACTGCATCCTCGTCTACCAAAAGTTGCGTATTCATGCTTAAAACGCGTTTTGGCACAAATCCATGTGCGGGTGCGAAAAAGAGCAGCATTGGCATGCTTTTCACGTCGTTTGGTAGAAATCCACACGCGCGTTCTGCCAAAAGCACCATTTGCATGCATATCGTGTAGTTTTGCAGAAAACTGCATACTCGTCTACCAAAAGTGTCATATTCATGCTTAAAACGCGTTTTGGCACAAATCGATGTGCGGGTTCTAAAAAGAGCAGCATTGGCATGCTTTTCACGTCGTTTGGTAGCAATCCACACGCGCGTTCTGCCAAAAGCACCATTTGCATGCATATCGTGTGGTTTTGCAGAAAACTGCATCCTCGTCCACAAAAAGTTGCATATTCATGCTTAAAACGCGTTTTGGCACAAATCCATGTGCGGGTGCTAAAATGAGCAGCATCGGCATGCTTTTCACGTCGTTTGGTAGAAATCCACACGCGCGTTCTGCCAAAAGCACCATTTGCATGCATATCGTGTGGTTTTGCAGAAAACTGCATACTCGTCTACCAAAAGTGTCATAATCATGCTTAAAACGCGTTTTGGCACAAATCCATGTGCGGGTTCTAAAAAGAGCAGCATTGGCATGCTTTTCACGTCGTTTGGTAGAAATCCACACGCGCGTTCTGCCAAAAGCACCATTTGCATTGTTACGTTTCGCCTACGACGCGCGGTAAAGCCAGCGCGGATGCAACGTACGCCGGAGCTTCGTTTCAAGCGGCGGACATTTTGGCCCGTTCGGAGCGGCCGCGAGCGCGCCCCGCCGAGCGCGTCCCGGCATGATCAGTGCCACGTGTCTTTGTGTGTGCGTGTGTGTGTGTGTGCCCACGCTTGTCAAAGCGCGGCAGCCGGGGAGAGGAGCTCCCCCAGTGTGAAGCGAGGAGGTCTGTCCGGCGCCGGCCCGGCTGATGCGTCACCTCCTTGTTCCAACGTGTCTTTCCGTCCGTCCGTCGCCGCTGTCACGTGGTGTAGTCCCGTGACCTTCCCTCTTGCTCTCAAGTCCGAGAGTATAAGAGCAGCTGCCCCCGGACGCCAGGAGAGAGGCTCCGATTTCTGCTGTCGAGTAACGTGCTCTCCCGTCTCTCTACTTCGGTCGACCTGACCGCCCGCTCTTTGCGATGCTAGAATAAACAAGTTGTTCTGTTAGCAGTCGCCTCATGCTTTGCTGGGACCTTCGGATGCTTCCAGTGTGCCCCAGGCCGCCAGGCCTACGCTACCCTTGGGGCTTGCGACCCAGTTGCAATAACGGGCGTCAGCACTGAGGTTCCAACAGCCGGTGCCATCGGTGCGGATCAAACATCTGGTTGCCAGCGGTGAGATCGCGACAACGGAGGCCAGCAGCGAAGAAATGCGGTTGACTGTATGCTGAGCAGCACAACGACCATCCGGGAGCAGTGCAACGAGCCCTGTGTGATGACTGGTTGCCTGCAGCGGAACGACTGCGCTGAAATCTTGGCTGCGAGGTTTGGTGAGTGCGGGACTTTCTTCTTCTGAGTTTTGCCAGGCTTTTGTTAGTGTCAGAAACAGAGCTGGTAATTGTGGTTGTCGTTGCTGCCGGGTTAGTTGCGGCAAGACAATAGTAGGCAGTAGAGAAAGCAGCATTCAGAGCAGCCATGGATTTGAAGTCGTTGCGCAAACCGAAATTGTTGGAGCTTGCAAGAGAGTTGGGTCTGGATGTCTCAGACAAACTCAGAAAACCAGAACTGCTAAGGGTTATTCTTGAGTTAGGAGCTGAGGATGACGAGCTGTCGGAATGCCTTGAGACCATTGAGGAGAGGGAGACTGCAAAAAGACAGGAGCGCGAACTTAAAGAGCAAAAAGATGAGCTTGAACGTAAAGAACAGAGAGAGAGAGATGAGCTTGAACGTAAAGAACAGAGAGAGAGAGATGAGCGCGAACGAAAAGAGCAGAAAGAAAAAGAACAGCGCGACCACGCTTTGGAAATGAAGCGTCTCGAGGTAGAGATGGAACGCGCTCGTAATGGAAGTCAGGCACACGGTGCAGGAGAACGAGTATTGTTTAAAATGACTGACCTGATGCGGCCGTTTAAGCTTGGAGAGGACATTGGTTTGTTCCTGGTTAACTTTGAGCGAACGTGCGAGAAGCAGGGGTTCTCTCGGGAAACGTGGCCACAGCGCTTGCTCACTTTGTTACCCGGCGAGGCGGCCGACGTAGTCGCTCGCTTGGAGAGAGAGGAGGCAGAGGATTTCGACAAAGTGAAATCGAGTCTGCTAAAAAAGTACAGGCTGTCCGCGGAGGCGTTCCGTCGGAAGTTTCGAGAAAATGAGAAAGGCAAAAGTGAGTCGTATACAGAGTTTGCCTACAGGCTTATGTCAAACATGCAGGAGTGGCTCAAAGAAGAGAAAGCGTTTGGTGACCACGAGAAAGTTCTGCAGTGTTTCGGGCTAGAACAGTTTTATAGTCGGTTACCTGAGAACGTGCGGTACTGGGTCTTGGATAGGCCAGACGTTAGTACGGTGGCTAGAGCCGCTGAGCTAGCCGAAGAGTTTGTGACGCGTCGGGCTCGCGGAGCTAAGGACGGTCAAAAGGGTGAATTTGGCTCTAAGTTCGAGAGGCCGAAGTTCACACCCATGAGAGCAAAGGGGGACACACGTACTGCGGATGCGAGTGAAAGCAGTCCGACCGAACGTAAGGAGACGGCGGCAGCCGAAGCCGAACGCAGAAAGCGGTTCGAGACGAGGCAAGCGCGCGTGTGTTATACGTGCCAGAAGCCGGGTCACTTTTCGGCGCAGTGTCCGGAAACAAAAGCAAAAGTAGTGTTTTTGTCATTATGCAGCACTGACGAGAACATGAAGCTTCTCGAGCCTTACATGCGAGACCTCCTCGTGAACGGGAAGGAGTGCCGAGTGCTTCGCGATTCCGCAGCTACGATGGATGTAGTTCACCCTTCTTACGTAGAACCCGATATGTTCACGGGCGAGTGCGCATGGATCAAACAAGCCGTGGAAGCTCATAGCGTGTGTCTGCCCGTAGCAAAAGTGCTTATTGAAGGTCCTTTCGGAGCACTTGAGACGGAGGCGGCAGTGTCATCTATGCTGCCCCCCCAGTACCCGTACCTATTTTCGAACAGGTCCGATCACCTCCTGCGCGAGAAGGGGCTTTTGTTTGGTGAGGCTAGCGTTCAGGCCTTAACCAGATCGAAGGTTCGGGAGCTCGCTGCAAAGGCGGTAGTTGCGGGGCCGACGTTGTCGAACGATGAGAAAGGGTCAGAGGCGCAGCAAGCTGATATTCAGAGCACGGCCGAGCTGAATAAAACTGAGTCTGTAGCGTTAAAGGCACCAGATACTGGAGAGGAAATGCCCGATGCGGGAAAGTTAGAAGAGCTATCTGCAGATTTGCTCATCGCGCCTACGTCAGACGGACTTAATAGGTTGCTAAAAGTCAGCCGGTCGGCTTTGATAGCCGAGCAAAAGAAGGATGGCAGCCTAGAAAACATACGCTGCATTGTCAAGGAAGGTGTCGCCAAGAAAAATGCTCGCTTTGTGGAAAGAGGTGGGGTTCTGTACCGGAAGTATATAGACCGCAGGGGAGTGGAGTTCGATCAGCTGATCGTGCCTCAGTGCTATCGTCAGGATCTGTTGCGCTTGTCGCATGGGGGTTCGTGGTCCGGACACCTAGGAGTTAAGAAAACTAAGGACCGTCTCTTGCAAGAGTACTATTGGCCAGGGTGTTTTCGGGACGCAGACCACTTTGTGAAGACATGCGACACCTGTCAGCGGGTGGGCAAACCAGGGGACAAATCGAGGGCGCCGTTGAAGTTGGTACCTATCATTACGGAGCCTTTTAGACGGCTCGTTATTGATACAGTGGGACCTCTGCCGGTAACAGCCACGGGGTACAGACACATTTTGACTGTGATCTGCCCAGCGACAAAGTTCCCTGAAGCAGTGCCGCTTAAAGAACTCAGCTCAGTTGAGATAGTCAATGCACTACTGTCCATATTTGCGCGAGTTGGTTTTCCTGCGGAAATCCAATCAGATCAGGGCACAGTGTTTACTAGCGCTTTGACGACGGCCTTTCTCGAAAGGTGCGGGGTAAAGCTGCTACACAGCTCAGTGCACCACCCCCAGTCGAATTCCGTTGAGAAGCTCCACTCCGTCATGAAGCGCGTGTTGAGAGCATTGTGTTTTGAACATCAAACTGACTGGGAGCTGTGTCTGCCCGGGGCGATGTTTGCATTACGGACCGCGCCGCATGCGGCTACGGGGTTTTCGCCAGCTGAGCTGGTGTACGGTCGCTCGCTTCGGTCTCCGCTTCGCATGCTTCGAGAATCGTGGGAAGGCAGGGGCGACGACCCAGTCGTGGTGGAGTACGTGCTTAAGCTCCTCGAACGCTTAAGAAGGGCACAGGAGTTGTCAGGTGAAGCAATGGCAAAGGCCCAGCAGAAGGCCAAAGTTTATTATGATCGGACAGCCCGGGCCCGTCGTTTTGAGGTGGGCGATGAGGTCATGATATTGCGCACATCGCTAAAAAACAAACTCGACGTGCAGTGGGAGGGCCCAGCACAAATTGTTCAAAAACTGTCGGACGTTAACTACGTGGTGAGTCTGCCAGGAAAACGGAAAGCACAGCAAGTTTACCACTGTAATCTGCTCAAACCCTATAAGCAACGGGAAGCAGTAGTGTGTATGATGGTAAACGCTCCCGAAGAGCTTCCGGTCGAGCTTCCGGGACTAGGCTCAGTGACCAACAGGGAAGACACCGATCAAGTCATTAGTGACTTAATCAGTAAAGCACCGCTGTCGCCTGAGCAGAAAACCGAACTGCGCCAGCTCTTACAAGAGTTTCAAGGTCAGTTCTCTGAGAGGCCTGGTAGGACTTCTGTCCTTACCCATGATATAGAACTTACCTCCCCAGAGCCAGTACGATCCAAGGCGTACCGGGTGTCACCCCGCCAGCACGATATTATGGAGGCTGAGGTAAAGAAGATGCTACAGCTCGGTGTTATTGAGGCGGGTGAGAGTGATTATACCTCCCCTTTGATTTTAGTTGAGGTACCGGGCAAGGAACCTCGTCCTTGTGTCGACTACCGCAGGCTAAATTCCATAACTAAAGATCAAATTTATCCGATCCCTAACATCGAGGAGCGACTTGAGAAAGTTAGTAACGCTCAGTTTATTTCCACCCTAGATCTTGTCAGGGGTTATTGGCAGGTTCCACTTACAGAAGAGGCTAGTAGGTATGCGGCGTTCATTTCACCAATGGGAACATTCCGTCCTAAAGTGTTGAGTTTTGGTTTGAAGAACGCGCCATACTGTTTTTCAAGCCTCATGGATAAAGTGTTGCGGGGACAGCAAGAATTCGCTTTACCGTATTTAGACGACGTAGCGATATTCTCCGCATCCTGGTCTGAGCATATGGCACACTTGCGGGCAGTGCTAACCCGCCTGCGCGAAGCGGGCTTGACAGTCAAGGCTCCCAAGTGCCAGTTAGCACAGGCCGAGGTTGTCTACCTTGGTCACGTGATTGGTCGGGGTCGTCGCCGCCCGTCTGAAATAAAGGTGGCCGCTGTGCGAGACTTTCCGCAACCGCGCACGAAGACCGATATTCGGTCGTTCTTAGGTGTCGCCGGCTACTATCAGAGGTACATCCCCAGGTACTCTGATATCGCGGCTCCCCTGACGGATGCTCTAAGAAAGACAGAGCCGCAAACAGTCGTCTGGGACGAGACCAAGGAAAGAGCTTTTAACGCCCTAAAGAGCGCCCTAACAAGCCAGCCTGTGCTACGATCGCCCGACTACACCAAAGGGTTCGTTGTTCAGTGCGATGCTAGTGAGCGAGGCATGGGCGTTGTACTGTGCCAACGGGAACATGGAGAAGTAGAACACCCCGTCCTGTATGCTAGTCGTAAGCTGACCAGTCGTGAGCAGGCGTACAGCGCCACCGAGAAAGAGTGTGCGTGTCTCGTGTGGGCCGTTCAGAAATTGTCATGCTACCTAGCCGGCTCGAGGTTTCTCATTGAGACGGATCACTGCCCTCTCCAATGGCTGCAGACCATCTCTCCCAAAAATGGCCGCCTCCTGCGCTGGAGCCTCGCTTTGCAACAATATTCCTTTGAGGTGCGTTACAAAAAGGGGAGTCTCAACGGTAACGCCGATGGCTTAAGTCGAAGCCCCTAACGTGGGAATCAGCCTCAAAATTGTTTGTTATTGATGTTTTTCTTCCTGAGGCAGGATTTTTAACATATTGCTTTTGTGTAGTGTTTCAAAGTGATGATGTGCTTTCTAGTGCAATTCTCCAATTTGTGGACGCGTTCTGAGTGCTGCTAGACTACTGTAAGGAACTAGGCAGTAGTATTAAAGGGGAAAGAGCCTGGCATGGCTTAGTGAGGGTTGTGCCGTGCTTGCTGACTGAGCGGCTGAGTTTCGGCGTAGTTCTAACGCTTGCTGGGAACGAGAGAAAAATGAAAACTCTCCCGAAGTCACTTTGCAGTGTCCTCTGTGAACCTGAACGTGAGAACGAGGCCTTCTCGGTGCGCTGCGCTCAAGAAACGCCGAGGGACGACCGACTTCGGTTATGAGCATCATCGAGCGACATCCCTCCGGACAGCGGATGCAGTCCCCTGACCATCGGGATCTCCCTCCCCCGGCGGGGCGGTCTGTTACGTTTCGCCTACGACGCGCGGTAAAGCCAGCGCGGATGCAACGTACGCCGGAGCTTCGTTTCAAGCGGCGGACATTTTGGCCCGTTCGGAGCGGCCGCGAGCGCGCCCCGCCGAGCGCGTCCCGGCATGATCAGTGCCACGTGTCTTTGTGTGTGCGTGTGTGTGTGTGTGCCCACGCTTGTCAAAGCGCGGCAGCCGGGGAGAGGAGCTCCCCCAGTGTGAAGCGAGGAGGTCTGTCCGGCGCCGGCCCGGCTGATGCGTCACCTCCTTGTTCCAACGTGTCTTTCCGTCCGTCCGTCGCCGCTGTCACGTGGTGTAGTCCCGTGACCTTCCCTCTTGCTCTCAAGTCCGAGAGTATAAGAGCAGCTGCCCCCGGACGCCAGGAGAGAGGCTCCGATTTCTGCTGTCGAGTAACGTGCTCTCCCGTCTCTCTACTTCGGTCGACCTGACCGCCCGCTCTTTGCGATGCTAGAATAAACAAGTTGTTCTGTTAGCAGTCGCCTCATGCTTTGCTGGGACCTTCGGATGCTTCCAGTGTGCCCCAGGCCGCCAGGCCTACGCTACCCTTGGGGCTTGCGACCCAGTTGCAATAACGGGCGTCAGCACTGAAGTTCCAACAGCCGGTGCCATCGGTGCGGATCAAACAGCATGCATATCGTGTAGTTTTGCAGAAAACTGCATACTCGTCTACCAAAAGTGTCATATTCAAGCTTAAAACGCGTTTTGGCACAAATCCATGTGCGGGTTCTAAAAAGAGCAGCATTGGCATGCATTTCACGTCGTTTGGTAGAAATCCACACGCGCGTTCTGCCAAAAGCACCATTTGCATGCATATCGTGTGGTTTTGCAGAAAACTGCATCCTCGTCTACCAAAAGTTGCGTATTCATGCTTAAAACGCGTTTTGGCACAAATCCATGTGCGGGTGCTAAAAAGAGCAGCATTGGCATGCTTTTCACGTCGTTTGGTAGAAATCCACACGGGCGTTCTGCCAAAAGCACCATTTGCATGCATATCGTGTGGTTTTGCAGAAAACTGCATACTCGTCTACCAAAAGTGTCATAATCATGCTTAAAACGCGTTTTGGCACAAATCGATGTGCGGGTTCTAAAAAAAGCAGCATTGGCATGCTTTTCACGTCGTTTGGTAGAAATCCACACGCGCGTTCTGCCAAAAGCGTCATTTGCATGCATATCGTGTGGTTTTGCAGAAAACTGCATCCTCGTCTACCAAAAGTTGCGTATTCATGCTTAAAACGCGTTTTGGCACAAATCCATGTGCGGGTGCGAAAAAGAGCAGCATTGGCATGCTTTTCACGTCGTTTGGTAGAAATCCACACGCGCGTTCTGCCAAAAGCGTCATTTGCATGCATATCGTGTGGTTTTGCAGAAAACTGCATCCTCGTCTACCAAAAGTTGCGTATTCATGCTTAAAACGCGTTTTGGCACAAATCCATGTGCGGGTGCTAAAAAGAGCAGCATTCGCATGCTTTTCACGTCGTTTGGTAGAAATCCACACGCGCGTTCTGCCAAAAGCACCATTTGCATGCATATCGTGTGGTTTTGCAGAAAACTGCGTCCTCGTCTACCAAAAGTTGCGTATTCATGCTTAAAACGCGTTTTGGCACAAATCCATGTGCGGGTGCTAAAAAGAGCAGCATTCGCATGCTTTTCACGTCGTTTGGTAGAAATCCACACGCGCGTTCTGCCAAAAGCACCATTTGCATGCATATCGTGTGGTTTTGCAGAAAACTGCATACTCGTCTACCAAAAGTGTCATAATCATGCTTAAAACGCGTTTTGGCACAAATCCATGTGCGGGTTCTAAAAAGAGCAGCATTGGCATGCTTTTCACGTCGTTTGGTAGAAATCCACACGCGCGTTCTGCCAAAAGCACCATTTGCATGCATATCGTGTAGTTTTGCAGAAAACTGCATACTCGTCTACCAAAAGTGTCATATTCAAGCTTAAAACGCGTTTTGGCACAAATCCATGTGCGGGTTCTAAAAAGAGCAGCATTGGCATGCATTTCACGTCGTTTGGTAGAAATCCACACGCGCGTTCTGCCAAAAGCACCATTTGCATGCATATCGTGTGGTTTTGCAGAAAACTGCATCCTCGTCTACCAAAAGTTGCGTATTCATGCTTAAAACGCGTTTTGGCACAAATCCATGTGCGGGTGCTAAAAAGAGCAGCATTGGCATGCTTTTCACGTCGTTTGGTAGAAATCCACACGGGCGTTCTGCCAAAAGCACCATTTGCATGCATATCGTGTGGTTGTGCAGAAAACTGCATACTCGTCTACCAAAAGTGTCATATTCATGCTTAAAACGCGTTTTGGCACAAATCGATGTGCGGGTTCTAAAAAGAGCAGCATTGGCATGCTTTTCACGTCGTTTGGTAGAAATCCACACGCGCGTTCTGCCAAAAGCGTCATTTGCATGCATATCGTGTGGTTTTGCAGAAAACTGCATCCTCGTCTACGAAAAGTTGCGTATTCATGCTTAAAACGCGTTTTGGCACAAATCCATGTGCGGGTGCTAAAAAGAGCAGCATTGGCATGCTTTTCACGTCGTTTGGTAGAAATCCACACGCGCGTTCTGCCAAAAGCACCATTTGCATGCATATCGTGTGGTTTTGCAGAAAACTGCATCCTCGTCTACCAAAAGTTGCGTATTCATGCTTAAAACGCGTTTTGGCACAAATCCATGTGCGGGTGCTAAAAAGAGCAGCATTGGCATGCTTTTCACGTCGTTTGGTAGAAATCCACACGGGCGTTCTGCCAAAAGCACCATTTGCATGCATATCGTGTGGTTGTGCAGAAAACTGCATACTCGTCTACCAAAAGTGTCATATTCATGCTTAAAACGCGTTTTGGCACAAATCGATGTGCGGGTTCTAAAAAGAGCAGCATTGGCATGCTTTTCACGTCGTTTGGTAGAAATCCACACGCGCGTTCTGCCAAAAGCGTCATTTGCATGCATATCGTGTGGTTTTTTAGAAAACTGCATCCTCGTCTACCAAAAGTTGCGTATTCATGCTTAAAACGCGTTTTGGCACAAATCCATGTGCGGGTGCTAAAAAGAGCAGCATTGGCATGCTTTTCACGTCGTTTGGTAGAAATCCACACGCGCGTTCTGCCAAAAGCACCATTTGCATGCATATCGTGTAGTTTTGCAGAAAACTGCATACTCGTCTACCAAAAGTGTCATATTCATGCTTAAAACGCGTTTTCGCACAAATCCATGTGCGGGTTCTAAAAAGAGCAGCATTGACATGCTTTTCACGTCGTTTGGTAGAAATCCACACGCGCGTTCTGCCGAAAGCACCATTTGCATGCATATCGTGTGGTTTTGCAGAAAACTGCATCCTCGTCTACCAAAAGTGTCATATTCATGCTTAAAACGCATTTTGGCACAAATCCATGTGCGGGTTCTAAAAAGAGCAGCATTGGCATGCTTTTCACGTCGTTTGGTAGAAATCCACACGCGCGTTCTGCCAAAAGCACCATTTGCATGCACATCGTGTGGTTGTGCAGAAAACTGCATACTCGTCTACCAAAAGTGTCATATTCATGCTTAAAACGCGTTTTGGCACAAATCGATGTGCGGGTTCTAAAAAGAGCAGCATTGGCATGCTTTTCACGTCGTTTGGTAGAAATCCACACGCGCGTTCTGCCAAAAGCGTCATTTGCATGCATATCGTGTGGTTTTGCAGAAAACTGCATCCTCGTCTACCAAAAGTTGCGTATTCATGCTGAAAACGCGTTTTGGCACAAATCCATGTGCGGGTGCTAAAAAGAGCAGCATTGGCATGCTTTTCACGTCGTTTGGTAGAAATCCACACGCGCGTTCTGCCAAAAGCACCATTTGCATGCATATCGTGTAGTTTTGCAGAAAACTGCATACTCGTCTACCAAAAGTGTCATATTCATGCTTAAAACGCGTTTTGGCACAAATCCGTGTGCGGGTTCTAAAAAGAGCAGCATTGACATGCTTTTCACGTCGTTTGGTAGAAATCCACACGCGCGTTCTGCCAAAAGCACCATTTGCATGCATATCGTGTGGTTTTTTAGAAAACTGCATCCTCGTCTACCAAAAGTTGCGTATTCATGCTTAAAACGCGTTTTGGCACAAATCCATGTGCGGGTGCTAAAAAGAGCAGCATTGGCATGCTTTTCACGTCGTTTGGTAGAAATCCACACGCGCGTTCTGCCAAAAGCACCATTTGCATGCATATCGTGTAGTTTTGCAGAAAACTGCATACTCGTCTACCAAAAGTGTCATATTCATGCTTAAAACGCGTTTTCGCAGAAATCCATGTGCGGGTTCTAAAAAGAGCAGCATTGACATGCTTTTCACGTCGTTTGGTAGAAATCCACACGCGCGTTCTGCCGAAAGCACCATTTGCATGCATATCGTGTGGTTTTGCAGAAAACTGCATCCTCGTCTACCAAAAGTGTCATATTCATGCTTAAAACGCATTTTGGCACAAATCCATGTGCGGGTTCTAAAAAGAGCAGCATTGGCATGCTTTTCACGTCGTTTGGTAGAAATCCACACGCGCGTTCTGCCAAAAGCACCATTTGCATGCATATCGTGTGGTTTTGCAGAAAACTGCATCCTCGTCTACCAAAAGTGTCATATTCATGCTTAAAACGCGTTTTGGCACAAATCCATGTGCGGGTTCTAAAAAAAGCAGCATTGGCATGCTTTTCACGTCGTTTGGTAGAAATCCACACGCGCGTTCTGCCAAAAGCACCATTTGCATGCATATCGTGTAGTTTTGCAGAAAACTGCATCCTCGTCTACCAAAGTGTCATATTCATGCTTAAAACGCGTTTTGGCACAGATCCGTGTGCGGGTTCTAAAAAGAGCAGCATTGGCATGCTTTCCACGTCGTTTGGTAGAAATCCACACGCGCGTTCTGCCAAAAGCACCATTTGCATGCATATCGTGTGGTTTTGCAGAAAACTGCATCCTCGTCTACCAAAAGTTGCGTATTCATGCTTAAAACGCGTTTTGGCACAAATCCATGTGCGGGTGCTAAAAAGAGCAGCATTGGCATGCTTTTCACGTCGTTTGGTAGAAATCCACACGGGCGTTCTGCCAAAAGCACCATTTGCATGCACATCGTGTGGTTGTGCAGAAAACTGCATACTCGTCTACCAAAAGTGTCATATTCATGCTTAAAACGCGTTTTGGCACAAATCGATGTGCGGGTTCTAAAAAGAGCAGCATTGGCATGCTTTTCACGTCGTTTGGTAGAAATCCACACGCGCGTTCTGCCAAAAGCGTCATTTGCATGCATATCGTGTGGTTTTGCAGAAAACTGCATCCTCGTCTACCAAAAGTTGCGTATTCATGCTGAAAACGCGTTTTGGCACAAATCCATGTGCGGGTGCTAAAAAGAGCAGCATTGGCATGCTTTTCACGTCGTTTGGTAGAAATCCACACGCGCGTTCTGCCAAAAGCACCATTTGCATGCATATCGTGTAGTTTTGCAGAAAACTGCATACTCGTCTACCAAAAGTGTCATATTCATGCTTAAAACGCGTTTTGGCACAAATCCGTGTGCGGGTTCTAAAAAGAGCAGCATTGACATGCTTTTCACGTCGTTTGGTAGAAATCCACACGCGCGTTCTGCCAAAAGCACCATTTGCATGCATATCGTGTGGTTTTGCAGAAAACTGCATCCTCGTCTACCAAAAGTTGCGTATTCATGCCTAAAACGCGTTTTGGCACAAATCCATGTGCGGGTGCTAAAAAGAGCAGCATTGGCATGCTTTTCACGTCGTTTGGTAGAAATCCACACGCGCGTTCTGCCAAAAGCACCATTTGCATGCATATTGTGTAGTTTTGCAGAAAACTGCATACTCGTCTACCAAAAGTGTCATATTCATGCTTAAAACGCGTTTTGGCACAAATCCATGTGCGGGTTCTAAAAAGAGCAGCATTGGCATGCTTTTCACGTCGTTTGGTAGAAATCAACACGCGCGTTCTGCCAAAAGCACCATTTGCATGCATATCGTGTGGTTTTGCAGAAAACTGCATCCTCGTCTACCAAAAGTTGCGTATTCATGCTTAAAACGCGTTTTGGCACAAATCCATGTGCGGGTGCTAAAAAGAGCAGCATTGGCATGCTTTTCACGTCGTTTGGTAGAAATCCACACGGGCGTTCTGCCAAAAGCACCATTTGCATGCATATCGTGTGGTTGTGCAGAAAACTGCATACTCGTCTACCAAAAGTGTCATATTCATGCTTAAAACGCGTTTTGGCACAAATCGATGTGCGGGTTCTAAAAAGAGCAGCATTGGCATGCTTTTCACGTCGTTTGGTAGAAATCCACAC
>NW_027225954.1:0-35237 GCF_038994185.2 Dermacentor albipictus | reverse complement strand
AGTTTTGCAGAAAACTGCATACTCGTCTACCAAAAGTGTCATATTCATGCTTAAAACGCGTTTTGGCACAAATCCGTGTGCGGGTTCTAAACAGAGCAGCATTGACATGCTTTTCACGTCGTTTGGTAGAAATCCACTTGCGCGTTCTG
The DNA here is from genome assembly GCF_038994185.2 of Dermacentor albipictus. Taxonomy (NCBI): domain Eukaryota; kingdom Metazoa; phylum Arthropoda; class Arachnida; order Ixodida; family Ixodidae; genus Dermacentor; species Dermacentor albipictus. The sequence goes on along the minus strand of NW_027225954.1, from coordinate 35,088 downwards.
CCAAAAGCACCATTTGCATGCATATCGTGTGGTTTTGCAGAAAACTGCATCCTCGTCTACCAAAAGTGTCATATTCATGCTTAAAACGCATTTTGGCACAAATTCATGTGCGGGTTCTAAAAAGAGCAGCATTGGCATGCTTTTCACGTCGTTTGGTAGAAATCCACACGCGCGTTCTGCCAAAAGCACCATTTGCATGCATATCGTGTGGTTCTGCAGAAAACTGCATACTCGTCTACCAAAAGTGTCATATTCATGCTTAAAACGCGTTTTGGCACAAATCCATGTGCGGGTGCTAAAAAGAGCAGCATTGGCATGCTTTTCACGTCGTTTGGTAGAAATCCACACGCGCGTTCTGCCAAAAGCACCATTTGCATGCATATCGTGTGGTTTTGCAGAAAACTGCATCCTCGTCTACCAAAAGTTGCGTAATCATGCTTAAAACGCGTTTTGGCACAAATCCATGTGCGGGTGCTAAAAAGAGCAGCATTGGCATGCTTTTCACGTCGTTTGGTAGAAATCCACACGGGGTTCTGCCAAAAGCACCATTTGCATGCATATCGTGTGGTTGTGCAGAAAACTGCATACTCGTCTACCAAAAGTGTCATATTCATGCTTAAAACGCGTTTTGGCACAAATCGATGTGCGGGTTCTAAAAAGGGCAGCATTGGCATGCTTTTCACGTCGTTTGGTAGAAATCCACACGCGCGTTCTGCCAAAAGCACCATTTGCATGCATATCGTGTGGTTTTGCAGAAAACTGCATCCTCGTCTACCAAAAGTTGCGTATTCATGCTTAAAACGCGTTTTGGCACAAATCCATGTGCGGGTGCTAAAAAGAGCAGCAATGGCATGCTTTTCACGTCGTTTGGTAGAAATCCACACGCGCGTTCTGCCAAAAGCACCATTTGCATGCATATCGTGTAGTTTTGCAGAAAACTGCATACTCGTCTACCAAAAGTGTCATATTCATGCTTAAAACGCGTTTTGGCACATATCCATGTGCGGGTTCTAAAAAGAGCAGCATTGGCATGCATTTCACGTCGTTTGGTAGAAATCCACACGCGCGTTCTGCCAAAAGCGTCATTTGCATGCATATCGTGTGGTTTTGCAGAAAACTGCATCCTCGTCTACCAAAAGTTGCGTAATCATGCTTAAAACGCGTTTTGGCACAAATCCATGTGCGGGTGCTAAAAAGAGCAGCATTGGCATGCTTTTCACGTCGTTTGGTAGAAATCCACACGCGCGTTCTGCCAAAAGCACCATTTGCATGCATATCTTGTTGTTTTGCAGAAAACTGCATACTCGTCTACCAAAAGTGTCATATGCATGCTTAAAACGCGTTTTGGCACAAATCCATGTGCGGGTTCTAAAAAGAGCAGCATTGGAATGCTTTTCACGTCGTTTGGTAGAAATCCACACGCGCGTTCTGCCAAAAGCACCATTTGCATGCATATCGTGTGGTTGTGCAGAAAACTGCATACTCGTCTACCAAAAGTGTCATATTCATGCTTAAAACGCGTTTTGGCACAAATCGATGTGCGGGTTCTAAAAAGAGCAGCATTGGCATGCTTTTCACGTCGTTTGGTAGAAATCCACACGCGCGTTCTGCCAAAAGCACCATTTGCATGCATATCGTGTAGTTTTGCAGAAAACTGCATACTCGTCTACCAAAAGTGTCATATTCATGCTTAAAACGCGTTTTGGCACAAATCCGTGTGCGGGTTCTAAACAGAGCAGCATTGACATGCTTTTCACGTCGTTTGGTAGAAATCCACTTGCGCGTTCTGCCAAAAGCACCATTTGCATGCATATCGTGTGGTTTTGCAGAAAACTGCATCCTCGTCTACCAAAAGTGTCATATTCATGCTTAAAACGCATTTTGGCACAAATTCATGTGCGGGTTCTAAAAAGAGCAGCATTGGCATGCTTTTCACGTCGTTTGGTAGAAATCCACACGCGCGTTCTGCCAAAAGCACCATTTGCATGCATATCGTGTGGTTCTGCAGAAAACTGCATACTCGTCTACCAAAAGTGTCATATTCATGCTTAAAACGCGTTTTGGCACAAATCCATGTGCGGGTGCTAAAAAGAGCAGCATTGGCATGCTTTTCACGTCGTTTGGTAGAAATCCACACGCGCGCTCTGCCAAAAGCGTCATTTGCATGCGTATCGTGTGGTTTTGCAGCAAACTGCATCCTCGTCTACCAAAAGTTGCGTATTCATGCTTAAAACGCGTTTTGGCACAAATCCATGTGCGGGTGCTAAAAAGAGCAGCATTGGCATGCTTTTCACGTCGTTTGGTAGAAATCCACACGCGCGTTCTGCCAAAAGCACCATTTGCATGCATATCGTGTAGTTTTGCAGAAAACTGCATACTCGTCTACCAAAAGTGTCATATTCATGCTTAAAACGCGTTTTGGCACAAATCCGTGTGCTGGTTCTAAAAAGAGCTGCATTGGCATGCTTTTCACGTCGTTTGGTAGAAATCCACACGCGCGTTCTGCCAAAAGCACCATTTGCATGCATATCGTGTGGTTTTGCAGAAAACTGCATCCTCGTCTACCAAAAGTGTGATATTCATGCTTAAAACGCGTTTTGGCACAAATCCATGTGCGGGTTCTCAAAAGAGCAGCATTGGCATGCTTTTCACGTCGTTTGGTAGAAATCCACACGCGCATTCTGCCAAAAGCACCATTTGCATGCATATCGTGTGGTTTTGCAGAAAACTGCATCCTCGTCTACCAAAAGTTGCGTATTCATGCTTAAAACGCGTTTTGGCACAAATCCATGTGCGGGTGCTAAAAAGAGCAGCATTGGCATGCTTTTCACGTCGTTTGGTAGAAATCCACACGGGCGTTCTGTCAAAAGCACCATTTGCATGCATATCGTGTGGTTGTGCAGAAAACTGCATCCTCGTCTACCAAAAGTTGCGTATTCATGCATCAAACGCGTTTTGGCACAAATCCATGTGCGGGTGCTAAAAAGAGCAGCATTGGCATGCTTTTCACGTCGTTTGGTAGAAATCCACACGCGCGTTCTGCCAAAAGCACCATTTGCATGCATATCGTGTAGTTTTGCAGAAAACTGCATACTCGTCTACCAAAAGTGTCATATTCATGCTTAAAACGCGTTTTGGCACAAATCCATGTGCGGGTTCTAAAAAGAGCTGCATTGGCATGCTTTTCACGTCGTTTGGTAGAAATCCACACGGTCGTTCTGCCAAAAGCACCATTTGCATGCATATCGTGTGGTTGTGCAGAAAACTGCATACTCGTCTACCAAAAGTGTCATATTCATGCTTAAAACGCGTTTTGGCACAAATCGATGTGCGGGTTCTAAAAAGAGCAGCATTGGCATGCTTTTCACGTCGTTTGGTAGAAATCCACAGGCGCGTTCTGCCAAAAGCACCATTTGCATGCATATCGTGTGGTTTTGCAGAAAACTGCATCCTCGTCTACCAAAAGTTGCATATTCATGCTTAAAACGCGTTTTGGCACAAATCCATGTGCGGGTGCTAAAAAGAGCAGCATTGGCATGCTTTTCACGTCGTTTGGTAGAAATCCACACGCGCGTTCTGCCAAAAGCGTCATTTGCATGCATATCGTGTGGTTTTGCAGAAAACTGCATCCTCGTCTACCAAAAGTTGCGTATTCATGCTTAAAACGCGTTTTGGCACAAATCCATGTGCGGGTGCTAAAAAGAGCAGCAATGGCATGCTTTTCACGTCGTTTGGTAGAAATCCACACGCGCGTTCTGCCAAAAGCACCATTTGCATGCATATCGTGTAGTTTCGCAGAAAACTGCATACTCGTCTACCAAAAGTGTCATATTCATGCTTAAAACGCGTTTTGGCACAAATCCATGTGCGGGTTCTAAAAAGAGCAGCATTGGCATGCTTTTCACGTCGTTTGGTAGAAATCCACACGCGCGTTCTCCCAAAAGCACCATTTGCATGCATATCGTGTAGTTTTGCAGAAAACTGCATACTCGTCTACCAAAAGTGTCATATTCATGCTTAAAACGCGTTTTGGCACAAATCCGTGTGCGGGTTCTAAACAGAGCAGCATTGACATGCTTTTCACGTCGTTTGGTAGAAATCCACTTGCGCGTTCTGCCAAAAGCACCATTTGCATGCATATCGTGTGGTTTTGCAGAAAACTGCATCCTCGTCTACCAAAAGTGTCATATTCATGCTTAAAACGCATTTTGGCACAAATTCATGTGCGGGTTCTAAAAAGAGCAGCATTGGCATGCTTTTCACGTCGTTTGGTAGAAATCCACACGCGCGTTCTGCCAAAAGCACCATTTGCATGCATATCGTGTGGTTCTGCAGAAAACTGCATACTCGTCTACCAAAAGTGTCATATTCATGCTTAAAACGCGTTTTGGCACAAATCCATGTGCGGGTGCTAAAAAGAGCAGCATTGGCATGCTTTTCACGTCGTTTGGTAGAAATCCACACGCGCGTTCTGCCAAAAGCGTCATTTGCATGCGTATCGTGTGGTTTTGCAGCAAACTGCATCCTCGTCTACCAAAAGTTGCGTATTCATGCTTAAAACGCGTTTTGGCACAAATCCATGTGCGGGTGCTAAAAAGAGCAGCATTGGCATGCTTTTCACGTCGTTTGGTAGAAATCCACACGCCCGTTCTGCCAAAAGCACCATTTGCATGCATATCGTGTAGTTTTGCAGAAAACTGCATACTCGTCTACCAAAAGTGTCATATTCATGCTTAAAACGCGTTTTGGCACAAATCCGTGTGCTGGTTCTAAAAAGAGCTGCATTGGCATGCTTTTCACGTCGTTTGGTAGAAATCCACACGCGCGTTCTGCCAAAAGCACCATTTGCATGCATATCGTGTGGTTTTGCAGAAAACTGCATCCTCGTCTACCAAAAGTGTGATATTCATGCTTAAAACGCGTTTTGGCACAAATCCATGTGCGGGTTCTCAAAAGAGCAGCATTGGCATGCTTTTCACGTCGTTTGGTAGAAATCCACACGCGCATTCTGCCAAAAGCACCATTTGCATGCATATCGTGTGGTTTTGCAGAAAACTGCATCCTCGTCTACCAAAAGTTGCGTATTCATGCTTAAAACGCGTTTTGGCACAAATACATGTGCGGGTGCTAAAAAGAGCAGCATTGGCATGCTTTTCACGTCGTTTGGTAGAAATCCACACGGGCGTTCTGTCAAAAGCACCATTTGCATGCATATCGTGTGGTTGTGCAGAAAACTGCATCCTCGTCTACCAAAAGTTGCGTATTCATGCATCAAACGCGTTTTGGCACAAATCCATGTGCGGGTGCTAAAAAGAGCAGCATTGGCATGCTTTTCACGTCGTTTGGTAGAAATCCACACGCGCGTTCTGCCAAAAGCACCATTTGCATGCATATCGTGTAGTTTTGCAGAAAACTGCATACTCGTCTACCAAAAGTGTCATATTCATGCTTAAAACGCGTTTTGGCACAAATCCATGTGCGGGTTCTAAAAAGAGCTGCATTGGCATGCTTTTCACGTCGTTTGGTAGAAATCCACACGGTCGTTCTGCCAAAAGCACCATTTGCATGCATATCGTGTGGTTGTGCAGAAAACTGCATACTCGTCTACCAAAAGTGTCATATTCATGCTTAAAACGCGTTTTGCCACAAATCGATGTGCGGGTTCTAAAAAGAGCAGCATTGGCATGCTTTTCACGTCGTTTGGTAGAAATCCACAGGCGCGTTCTGCCAAAAGCACCATTTGCATGCATATCGTGTGGTTTTGCAGAAAACTGCATCCTCGTCTACCAAAAGTTGCATATTCATGCTTAAAACGCGTTTTGGCACAAATCCATGTGCGGGTGCTAAAAAGAGCAGCATTGGCATGCTTTTCACGTCGTTTGGTAGAAATCCACACGCGCGTTCTGCCAAAAGCGTCATTTGCATGCATATCGTGTGGTTTTGCAGAAAACTGCATCCTCGTCTACCAAAAGTTGCGTATTCATGCTTAAAACGCGTTTTGGCACAAATCCATGTGCGGGTGCTAAAAAGAGCAGCAATGGCATGCTTTTCACGTCGTTTGGTAGAAATCCACACGCGCGTTCTGCCAAAAGCACCATTTGCATGCATATCGTGTAGTTTTGCAGAAAACTGCATACTCGTCTACCAAAAGTGTCATATTCATGCTTAAAACGCGTTTTGGCACAAATCCATGTGCGGGTTCTAAAAAGAGCAGCATTGGCATGCATTTCACGTCGTTTGGTAGAAATCCACACGCGCGTTCTGCCAAAAGCACCATTTGCATGCATATCGTGTGGTTTTGCAGAAAACTGCATCCTCGTCTACCAAAAGTTGCGTAATCATGCTTAAAACGCGTTTTGGGACAAATCCATGTGCGGGTGCTAAAAAGAGCAGCATTGGCATGCTTTTCACGTCGTTTGGTAGAAATCCACACGGGCGTTCTGCCAAAAGCACCATTTGCATGCATATCGTGTGGTTGTGCAGAAAACTGCATACTCGTCTACCAAAAGTGTCATATTCATGCTTAAAACGCGTTTTGGCACAAATCGATGTGCGGGTTCTAAAAAGGGCAGCATTGGCATGCTTTTCACGTCGTTTGGTAGAAATCCACACGCGCGTTCTGCCAAAAGCACCATTTGCATGCATATCGTGTGGTTTTGCAGAAAACTGCATCCTCGTCTACCAAAAGTTGCGTATTCATGCTTAAAACGCGTTTTGGCACAAATCCATGTGCGGGTGCTAAAAAGAGCAGCAATGGCATGCTTTTCACGTCGTTTGGTAGAAATCCACACGCGCGTTCTGCCAAAAGCACCATTTGCATGCATATCGTGTAGTTTTGCAGAAAACTGCATACTCGTCTACCAAAAGTGTCATATTCATGCTTAAAACGCGTTTTGGCACAAATCCATGTGCGGGTTCTAAAAAGAGCAGCATTGGCATGCATTTCACGTCGTTTGGTAGAAATCCACACGCGCGTTCTGCCAAAAGCGTCATTTGCATGCATATCGTGTGGTTTTGCAGAAAACTGCATCCTCGTCTACCAAAAGTTGCGTAATCATGCTTAAAACGCGTTTTGGCACAAATCCATGTGCGGGTGCTAAAAAGAGCAGCATTGGCATGCTTTTCACGTCGTTTGGTAGAAATCCACACGCGCGTTCTGCCAAATGCACCATTTGCATGCATATCGTGTGGTTTTGCAGAAAACTGCATCCTCGTCTACCAAAAGTTGCGTATTCATGCTTAAAACGCGTTTTGGCACAAATCCATGTGCGGGTGCTAAAAAGAGCAGCATTGGCATGCTTTTCACGTCGTTTGGTAGAAATCCACACGGGCGTTCTGCCAAAAGCACCATTTGCATGCATATCGTGTGGTTGTGCAGAAAACTGCATACTCGTCTACCAAAAGTGTCATATTCATGCTTAAAACGCGTTTTGGCACAAATCGATGTGCGGGTTCTAAAAAGAGCAGCATTGGCATGCTTTTCACGTCGTTTGGTAGAAATCCACATGCGCGTTCTGCCAAAAGCGTCATTTGCATGCATATTGTGTAGTTTTGCAGAAAACTGCATACTCGTCTACCAAAAGTGTCATATTCATGCTTAAAACGCGTTTTGGCACAAATCGATGTGCGGGTTCTAAAAAGAGCAGCATTGGCATGCTTTTCACGTCGTTTGGTAGAAATCCACACGCGCGTTCTGCCAAAAGCACCATTTGCATGCATATCGTGTGGTTTTGCACAAAACTGCATCCTCTTCTACCAAAAGTGTCATATTCATGCTTAAAACGCGTTTTGGCACAAATCGATGTGCGGGTTCTAAAAAGAGCAGCATTGGCATGCTTTTCACGTCGTTTGGTAGAAATCCACACGCGCGTTCTGCCAAAAGCGTCATTTGCATGCATATCGTGTGGTTTTGCAGAAAACTGCATCCTCGTCTACCAAAAGTTGCGTATTCATGCTTAAAACGCGTTTTGGCACAAATCCATGTGCGGGTGCTAAAAAGAGCAGCATTGGCATGCTTTTCACGTCGTTTGGTAGAAATCCACACGCGCGTTCTGCCAAAAGCACCATTTGCATGCATATCGTGTAGTTTTGCAGAAAACTGCATACTCGTCTACCAAAAGTGTCATATTCATGCTTAAAACGCGTTTTGGCACAAATCCGTGTGCGGGTTCTAAGAAGAGCAGCATTGACATGCTTTTCACGTCGTTTGGTAGAAATCCACACGCGCGTTCTGCCAAAAGCACCATTTGCATGCATATCGTGTGGTTTTGCAGAAAACTGCATCCTCGTCTACCAAAAGTGTCATATTCATGCTTAAAACGCATTTTGGCACAAATCCATGTGCGGGTGCTAAAAAGAGCAGCATTGGCATGCTTTTCACGTCGTTTGGTAGAAATCCACACGCGCGTTCTGCCAAAAGCACCATTTGCATGCATATCGTGTGGTTTTGCAGAAAACTGCATCCTCGTCTACCAAAAGTGTCATATTCATGCTTAAAACGCGTTTTGGCACAAATCGATGTGCGGGTTCTAAAAAGAGCAGCATTGGCATGCTTTTCACGTCGTTTGGTAGAAATCCACACGCGCGTTCTGCCAAAAGCGTCATTTGCATGCATATCGTGTGGTTTTGCAGAAAACTGCATCCTCGTCTACCAAAAGTTGCGTATTCATGCTTAAAACGCGTTTTTGCACAAATCCATGTGCGGGTGCTAAAAAGAGCAGCATTGGCATGCTTTTCACGTCGTTTGGTAGAAATCCACACGCGCGTTCTGCCAAAAGCACCATTTGCATGCATATCGTGTAGTTTTGCAGAAAACTGCATACTCGTCTACCAAAAGTGTCATATTCATGCTTAAAACGCGTTTTGGCACAAATCCGTGTGCGGGTTCTAAGAAGAGCAGCATTGACATGCTTTTCACGTCGTTTGGTAGAAATCCACACGCGCGTTCTGCCAAAAGCACCATTTGCATGCATATCGTGTGGTTTTGCAGAAAACTGCATCCTCGTCTACCAAAAGTGTCATATTCATGCTTAAAACGCATTTTGGCACAAATCCATGTGCGGGTTCTAAAAAGAGCAGCATTGGCATGCTTTTCACGTCGTTTGGTAGAAATCCACACGCGCGTTCTGCCAAAAGCACCATTTGCATGCATATCGTGTAGTTTTGCAGAAAACTGCATACTCGTCTACCAAAAGTGTCATATTCATGCTTAAAACGCGTTTTGGCACAAATCCGTGTGCGGGTTCTAAAAAGAGCAGCATTGGCATGCTTTTCACCTCGTTTGGTAGAAATCCACACGCGCGTTCTGCCAAAAGCACCATTTGCATGCATATCGTGTGGTTTTGCAGAAAACTGCATCCTCGTCTACCAAAAGTGTCATATTCATGCTTAAAACGCATTTTGGCACAAATCCATGTGCGGGTTCTAAAAAGAGCTGCATTGGCATGCTTTTCACGTCGTTTGGTAGAAATCCACACGGTCGTTCTGCCAAAAGCACCATTTGCATGCATATCGTGTGGTTGTGCAGAAAACTGCATACTCGTCTACCAAAAGTGTCATATTCATGCTTAAAACGCGTTTTGCCACAAATCGATGTGCGGGTTCTAAAAAGAGCAGCATTGGCATGCTTTTCACGTCGTTTGGTAGAAATCCACAGGCGCGTTCTGCCAAAAGCACCATTTGCATGCATATCGTGTGGTTTTGCAGAAAACTGCATCCTCGTCTACCAAAAGTTGCATATTCATGCTTAAAACGCGTTTTGGCACAAATCCATGTGCGGGTGCTAAAAAGAGCAGCATTGGCATGCTTTTCACGTCGTTTGGTAGAAATCCACACGCGCGTTCTGCCAAAAGCGTCATTTGCATGCATATCGTGTGGTTTTGCAGAAAACTGCATCCTCGTCTACCAAAAGTTGCGTATTCATGCTTAAAACGCGTTTTGGCACAAATCCATGTGCGGGTGCTAAAAAGAGCAGCAATGGCATGCTTTTCACGTCGTTTGGTAGAAATCCACACGCGCGTTCTGCCAAAAGCACCATTTGCATGCATATCGTGTAGTTTTGCAGAAAACTGCATACTCGTCTACCAAAAGTGTCATATTCATGCTTAAAACGCGTTTTGGCACAAATCCATGTGCGGGTTCTAAAAAGAGCAGCATTGGCATGCATTTCACGTCGTTTGGTAGAAATCCACACGCGCGTTCTGCCAAAAGCACCATTTGCATGCATATCGTGTGGTTTTGCAGAAAACTGCATCCTCGTCTACCAAAAGTTGCGTAATCATGCTTAAAACGCGTTTTGGCACAAATCCATGTGCGGGTGCTAAAAAGAGCAGCATTGGCATGCTTTTCACGTCGTTTGGTAGAAATCCACACGGGCGTTCTGCCAAAAGCACCATTTGCATGCATATCGTGTGGTTGTGCAGAAAACTGCATACTCGTCTACCAAAAGTGTCATATTCATGCTTAAAACGCGTTTTGGCACAAATCGATGTGCGGGTTCTAAAAAGAGCAGCATTGGCATGCTTTTCACGTCGTTTGGTAGAAATCCACACGCGCGTTCTGCCAAAAGCACCATTTGCATGCATATCGTGTGGTTTTGCAGAAAACTGCATCCTCGTCTACCAAAAGTTGCGTATTCATGCTTAAAACGCGTTTTGGCACAAATCCATGTGCGGGTGCTAAAAAGAGCAGCAATGGCATGCTTTTCACGTCGTTTGGTAGAAATCCACACGCGCGTTCTGCCAAAAGCACCATTTGCATGCATATCGTGTAGTTTTGCAGAAAACTGCATACTCGTCTACCAAAAGTGTCATATTCATGCTTAAAACGCGTTTTGGCACAAATCCATGTGCGGGTTCTAAAAAGAGCAGCATTGACATGCATTTCACGTCGTTTGGTAGAAATCCACACGCGCGTTCTGCCAAAAGCGTCATTTGCATGCATATCGTGTGGTTTTGCAGAAAACTGCATCCTCGTCTACCAAAAGTTGCGTAATCATGCTTAAAACGCGTTTTGGCACAAATCCATGTGCGGGTGCTAAAAAGAGCAGCATTGGCATGCTTTTCACGTCGTTTGGTAGAAATCCACACGCGCGTTCTGCCAAAAGCACCATTTGCATGCATATCTTGTTGTTTTGCAGAAAACTGCATACTCGTCTACCAAAAGTGTCATATGCATGCTTAAAACGCGTTTTGGCACAAATCCATGTGCGGGTTCTAAAAAGAGCAGCATTGGCATGCTTTTCACGTCGTTTGGTAGAAATCCACACGCGCGTTCTGCCAAAAGCACCATTTGCATGCATATCGTGTGGTTTTGCAGAAAACTGCATCCTCGTCTACCAAAAGTTGCGTATTCATGCTTAAAACGCGTTTTGGCACAAATCCATGTGCGGGTGCTAAAAAGAGCAGCATTGGCATGCTTTTCACGTCGTTTGGTAGAAATCCACACGGGCGTTCTGCCAAAAGCACCATTTGCATGCATATCGTGTGGTTGTGCAGAAAACTGCATACTCGTCTACCAAAAGTGTCATATTCATGCTTAAAACGCGTTTTGGCACAAATCCGTGTGCGGGTTCTAAACAGAGCAGCATTGACATGCTTTTCACGTCGTTTGGTAGAAATCCACTTGCGCGTTCTGCCAAAAGCACCATTTGCATGCATATCGTGTGGTTTTGCAGAAAACTGCATCCTCGTCTACCAAAAGTGTCATATTCATGCTTAAAACGCATTTTGGCACAAATTCATGTGCGGGTTCGAAAAAGAGCAGCATTGGCATGCTTTTCACGTCGTTTGGTAGAAATCCACACGCGCGTTCTGCCAAAAGCACCATTTGCATGCATATCGTGTGGTTGTGCAGAAAACTGCATACTCGTCTACCAAAAGTGTCATATTCATGCTTAAAACGCGTTTTGGCACAAATCGATGTGCGGGTTCTAAAAAGAGCAGCATTGGCATGCTTTTCACGTCGTTTGGTAGAAATCCACACGCGCGTTCTGCCAAAAGCACCATTTGCATGCATATCGTGTGGTTTTGCAGAAAACTGCATCCTCGTCTACCAAAAGTTGCATATTCATGCTTAAAACGCGTTTTGGAACAAATCCATGTGCGGGTGCTAAAAAGAGCAGCATTGGCATGCTTTTCACGTCGTTTGGTAGAAATCCACACGCGCGTTCTGCCAAAAGCACCATTTGCATGCATATCGTGTGGTTTTGCAGAAAACTGCATCCTCGTCTACCAAAAGTTGCATATTCATGCTTAAAACGCGTTTTGGCACAAATCCATGTGCGGGTGCTAAAAAGAGCAGCATTGGCATGCTTGTCACGTCGTTTGGTAGAAATCCACACGCGCGTTCTGCCAAAAGCGTCATTTGCATGCATATCGTGTGGTTTTGCAGAAAACTGCATCCTCGTCTACCAAAGTTGCGTATTCATGCTTAAAACGCGTTTTGGCACAAATCCATGTGCGGGTGCTAAAAAGAGCAGCAATGGCATGCTTTTCACGTCGCTTGGTAGAAATCCACACGCGCGTTCTGCCAAAAGCACCATTTGCATGCATATCGTGTAGTTTTGCAGAAAACTGCATACTCGTCTACCAAAAGTGTCATATTCATGCTTAAAACGCGTTTTGCCACAAATCGATGTGCGGGTTCTAAAAAGAGCAGCATTGGCATGCTTTTCACGTCGTTTGGTAGAAATCCACAGGCGCGTTCTGCCAAAAGCACCATTTGCATGCATATCGTGTGGTTTTGCAGAAAACTGCATCCTCGTCTACCAAAAGTTGCATATTCATGCTTAAAACGCGTTTTGGCACAAATCCATGTGCGGGTGCTAAAAAGAGCAGCATTGGCATGCTTTTCACGTCGTTTGGTAGAAATCCACACGCGCGTTCTGCCAAAAGCGTCATTTGCATGCATATCGTGTGGTTTTGCAGAAAACTGCATCCTCGTCTACCAAAAGTTGCGTATTCATGCTTAAAACGCGTTTTGGCACAAATCCATGTGCGGGTGCTAAAAAGAGCAGCAATGGCATGCTTTTCACGTCGTTTGGTAGAAATCCACACGCGCGTTCTGCCAAAAGCACCATTTGCATGCATATCGTGTAGTTTTGCAGAAAACTGCATACTCGTCTACCAAAAGTGTCATATTCATGCTTAAAACGCGTTTTGGCACAAATCCATGTGCGGGTTCTAAAAAGAGCAGCATTGGCATGCATTTCACGTCGTTTGGTAGAAATCCACACGCGCGTTCTGCCAAAAGCACCATTTGCATGCATATCGTGTGGTTTTGCAGAAAACTGCATCCTCGTCTACCAAAAGTTGCGTAATCATGCTTAAAACGCGTTTTGGCACAAATCCATGTGCGGGTGCTAAAAAGAGCAGCATTGGCATGCTTTTCACGTCGTTTGGTAGAAATCCACACGGGCGTTCTGCCAAAAGCACCATTTGCATGCATATCGTGTGGTTGTGCAGAAAACTGCATACTCGTCTACCAAAAGTGTCATATTCATGCTTAAAACGCGTTTTGGCACAAATCGATGTGCGGGTTCTAAAAAGAGCAGCATTGGCATGCTTTTCACGTCGTTTGGTAGAAATCCACACGCGCGTTCTGCCAAAAGCACCATTTGCATGCATATCGTGTGGTTTTGCAGAAAACTGCATCCTCGTCTACCAAAAGTTGCGTATTCATGCTTAAAACGCGTTTTGGCACAAATCCATGTGCGGGTGCTAAAAAGAGCAGCAATGGCATGCTTTTCACGTCGTTTGGTAGAAATCCACACGCGCGTTCTGCCAAAAGCACCATTTGCATGCATATCGTGTAGTTTTGCAGAAAACTGCATACTCGTCTACCAAAAGTGTCATATTCATGCTTAAAACGCGTTTTGGCACAAATCCATGTGCGGGTTCTAAAAAGAGCAGCATTGGCATGCATTTCACGTCGTTTGGTAGAAATCCACACGCGCGTTCTGCCAAAAGCGTCATTTGCATGCATATCGTGTGGTTTTGCAGAAAACTGCATCCTCGTCTACCAAAAGTTGCGTAATCATGCTTAAAACGCGTTTTGGCACAAATCCATGTGCGGGTGCTAAAAAGAGCAGCATTGGCATGCTTTTCACGTCGTTTGGTAGAAATCCACACGCGCGTTCTGCCAAAAGCACCATTTGCATGCATATCTTGTTGTTTTGCAGAAAACTGCATACTCGTCTACCAAAAGTGTCATATGCATGCTTAAAACGCGTTTTGGCACAAATCCATGTGCGGGTTCTAAAAAGAGCAGCATTGGCATGCTTTTCACGTCGTTTGGTAGAAATCCACACGCGCGTTCTGCCAAAAGCACCATTTGCATGCATATCGTGTGGTTTTGCAGAAAACTGCATCCTCGTCTACCAAAAGTTGCGTATTCATGCTTAAAACGCGTTTTGGCACAAATCCATGTGCGGGTGCTAAAAAGAGCAGCATTGGCATGCTTTTCACGTCGTTTGGTAGAAATCCACACGGGCGTTCTGCCAAAAGCACCATTTGCATGCATATCGTGTGGTTGTGCAGAAAACTGCATACTCGTCTACCAAAAGTGTCATATTCATGCTTAAAACGCGTTTTGGCACAAATCCGTGTGCGGGTTCTAAACAGAGCAGCATTGACATGCTTTTCACGTCGTTTGGTAGAAATCCACTTGCGCGTTCTGCCAAAAGCACCATTTGCATGCATATCGTGTGGTTTTGCAGAAAACTGCATCCTCGTCTACCAAAAGTGTCATATTCATGCTTAAAACGCATTTTGGCACAAATTCATGTGCGGGTTCGAAAAAGAGCAGCATTGGCATGCTTTTCACGTCGTTTGGTAGAAATCCACACGCGCGTTCTGCCAAAAGCACCATTTGCATGCATATCGTGTGGTTGTGCAGAAAACTGCATACTCGTCTACCAAAAGTGTCATATTCATGCTTAAAACGCGTTTTGGCACAAATCGATGTGCGGGTTCTAAAAGAGCAGCATTGGCATGCTTTTCACGTCGTTTGGTAGAAATCCACACGCGCGTTCTGCCAAAAGCACCATTTGCATGCATATCGTGTGGTTTTGCAGAAAACTGCATCCTCGTCTACCAAAAGTTGCATATTCATGCTTAAAACGCGTTTTGGAACAAATCCATGTGCGGGTGCTAAAAAGAGCAGCATTGGCATGCTTTTCACGTCGTTTGGTAGAAATCCACACGCGCGTTCTGCCAAAAGCACCATTTGCATGCATATCGTGTGGTTTTGCAGAAAACTGCATCCTCGTCTACCAAAAGTTGCATATTCATGCTTAAAACGCGTTTTGGCACAAATCCATGTGCGGGTGCTAAAAAGAGCAGCATTGGCATGCTTGTCACGTCGTTTGGTAGAAATCCACACGCGCGTTCTGCCAAAAGCGTCATTTGCATGCATATCGTGTGGTTTTGCAGAAAACTGCATCCTCGTCTACCAAAAGTTGCGTATTCATGCTTAAAACGCGTTTTGGCACAAATCCATGTGCGGGTGCTAAAAAGAGCAGCAATGGCATGCTTTTCACGTCGCTTGGTAGAAATCCACACGCGCGTTCTGCCAAAAGCACCATTTGCATGCATATCGTGTAGTTTTGCAGAAAACTGCATACTCGTCTACCAAAAGTGTCATATTCATGCTTAAAACGCGTTTTGGCACAAATCCATGTGCGGGTTCTAAAAAGAGCAGCATTGGCATGCATTTCACGTCGTTTGGTAGAAATCCACACGCGCGTTCTGCCAAAAGCACCATTTGCATGCATATCGTGTGGTTTTGCAGAAAACTGCATCCTCGTCTAGCAAAAGTTGCGTATTCATGCTTAAAACGCGTTTTGGCACAAATCCATGTGCGGGTGCTAAAAAGAGCAGCATTGGCATGCTTTTCACGTCGTTTGGTAGAAATCCACACGGGCGTTCTGCCAAAAGCACCATTTGCATGCACATCGTGTGGTTGTGCAGAAAACTGCATACTCCTCTACCAAAAGTGTCATATTCATGCTTAAAACGCGTTTTGGCACAAATCGATGTGCGGGGTCTAAAAAGAGCAGCATTGGCATGCTTTTCACGTCGTTTGGTAGAAATCCACACGCGCGTTCTGCCAAAAGCGTCATTTGCATGCATATCGTGTGGTTTTGCAGAAAACTGCATCCTCGTCTACCAAAAGTTGCGTATTCATGCTTAAAACGCGTTTTGGCACAAATCCATGTGCGGGTGCTAAAAAGAGCAGCAATGGCATGCTTTTCACGTCGCTTGGTAGAAATCCACACGCGCGTTCTGCCAAAAGCACCATTTGCATGCATATCGTGTGGTTGTGCAGAAAACTGCATACTCGTCTACCAAAACTGTCATATTCATGCTTAAAACGCGTTTTGGCACAAATCGATGTGCGGGTTCTAAAAAGAGCAGCATTGGCATGCTTTTCACGTCGTTTGGTAGAAATCCACACGCGCGTTCTGCCAAAAGCACCATTTGCATGCATATCGTGTGGTTTTGCAGAAAACTGCATCCTCGTCTACCAAAAGTTGCATATTCATGCTTAAAACGCGTTTTGGCACAAATCCATGTGCGGGTGCTAAAAAGAGCAGCATTGGCATGCTTTTCACGTCGTTTGGTAGAAATCCACACGCGCGTTCTGCCAAAAGCGTCATTTGCATGCATATCGTGTGGTTTTGCAGAAAACTGCATCCTCGTCTACCAAAAGTTGCGTATTCATGCTTAAAACGCGTTTTGGCACAAATCCATGTGCGGGTGCTAAAAAGAGCAGCATTGGCATGCTTTTCACGTCGTTTGGTAGAAATCCACACGCGCGTTCTGCCAAAAGCAGCATTTGCATGCATATCGTGTAGTTTTGCAGAAAACTGCATACTCGTCTACCAAAAGTGTCATATTCATGCTTAAAACGCGTTTTGGCACAAATCCGTGTGCGGGTTCTAAAAAGAGCAGCATTGACATGCTTTTCACGTCGTTTGGTAGAAATCCACACGCGCGTTCTGCCAAAAGCACCATTTGCATGCATATCGTGTGGTTTTGCAGAAAACTGCATCCTCGTCTACCAAAAGTGTCATATTCATGCTTAAAACGCATTTTGGTACAAATCCATGTGCGGGTTCTAAAAAGAGCAGCATTGGCATGCTTTTCACGTCGTTTGGTAGAAATCCACACGCGCGTTCTGCCAAAAGCACCATTTGCATGCATATCGTGTGGTTTTGCAGAAAACCGCATCCTCGTCTACCAAAAGTGTCATATTCATGCTTAAAACGCGTTTTGGCACAAATCCATGTGCGGGTTCTAAAAAGAGCAGCATTGGCATGCTTTTCACGTCGTTTGGTAGAAATCCACACGCGCGTTCTGCCAAAAGCACCATTTGCATGCATATCGTGTGGTTTTGCAGAAAACTGCATCCTCGTCTACCAAAAGTTGCGTATTCATGCTTAAAACGCGTTTTGGCACAAATCCATGTGCGGGTGCTAAAAAGAGCAGCATTGGCATGCTTTTCACGTCGTTTGGTAGAAATCCACACGGGCGTTCTGCCAAAAGCACCATTTGCATGCATATCGTGTGGTTGTGCAAAAAACTGCATACTCGTCTACCAAAAGTGTCATATTCATGCTTAAAACGCGTTTTGCCACAAATCGATGTGCGGGTTCTAAAAAGAGCAGCATTGGCATGCTTTTCACCTCGTTTGGTAGAAATCCACACGCGCGTTCTGCCAAATGCACCATTTGCATGCATATCGTGTGGTTTTGCAGAAAACTGCATCCTCGTCTACCAAAAGTTGCATATTCATGCTTAAAACGCGTTTTGGCACAAATCCATGTGCGGGTGCTAAAAAGAGCAGCATTGGCATGCTTTTCACGTCGTTTGGTAGAAATCCACGAGCGCGTTCTACCAAAAGCGTCATTTGCATGCGTATCGTGTGGTTTTGCAGAAAACTGCATCCTCGTCTACCAAAAGTTGCGTATTCATGCTTAAAACGCGTTTTGGCACAAATCCATGTGCGGATGCTAAAAAGAGCAGCATTGGCATGCTTTTCACGTCGTTTGGTAGAAATCCACACGCGCGTTCTGCCAAAAGCACCATTTGCATGCATATCGTGTAGTTTTGCAGAAAACTGCATACTCGTCTACCAAAAGTGTCATATTCATGCTTAAAACGCGTTTTGGCACAAATCCGTGTGCGGGTTCTAAAAAGAGCTGCATTGGCATGCTTTTCACGTCGTTTGGTAGAAATCCACACGCGCGTTCTGCCAAAAGCACCATTTGCATGCATATCGTGTGCTTTTGCAGAAAACTGCATCCTCGTCTACCAAAAGTGTGATATTCATGCTTAAAACGCGTTTTGGCACAAATCCATGTGCGGGTTCTCAAAAGAGCAGCATTGGCATGCTTTTCACGTCGTTTGGTAGAAATCCACACGCGCATTCTGCCAAAAGCACCATTTGCATGCATATCCATATCCGG
Source organism: Dermacentor albipictus (assembly GCF_038994185.2). Classification (NCBI taxonomy): domain Eukaryota; kingdom Metazoa; phylum Arthropoda; class Arachnida; order Ixodida; family Ixodidae; genus Dermacentor; species Dermacentor albipictus. The sequence continues at coordinate 16,619 of NW_027225954.1, read as the reverse complement.
TTTTGCAGAAAACTGCATCCTCGTCTACCAAAAGTTGCGTATTCATGCTTAAAAAGCGTTTTGGCACAAATCCATGTGCGGGTGCTAAAAAGAGCAGCATTGGCATGCTTTTCACGTCGTTTGGTAGAAATCCACACGGGCGTTCTGCCAAAAGCACCATTTGCATGCATATCGTGTGGTTGTGCAGAAAACTGCATCCTCGTCTACCAAAAGTTGCGCATTCATGCTTAAAACGCGTTTTGGCACAAATCAATGTGCGGGTGCTAAAAAGAGCAGCATTGGCATGCTTTTCACGTCGTTTGGTAGAAATCCACACGCGCGTTCTGCCAAAAGCACCATTTGCATGCATATCGTGTGGTTTTGCAGAAAACTGCATCCTCGTCTACCAAAAGTGTCATATTCATGCTTAAAACGCGTTTTGGCACAAATCTATGTGCGGGTGCTAAAAAGCAGCATTGGCATGCTTTCACGTCGTTTGGTAGAAATCCACACGCGCGTTCTGCCAAAAGCACCATTTGCATGCATATCGTGTAGTTTTGCAGAAAACTGCATACTCGTCTACCAAAAGTGTCATATTCATGCTTAAAACGCGTTTTGGCACAAATCCGTGTGCGGGTTCTAAAAAGAGCTGCATTGACATGCTTTTCACGTCGTTTGGTAGAAATCCACACGCGCGTTCTGCCAAAAGCACCATTTGCATGCATATCGTGTGTTTTTGCAGAATAACTGCATCCTCGTCTACCAAAAGTGTCATATTCATGCTTAAAACGCATTTTGGCACAAATCATGTGCGGGTTCTAAAAAGAGCAGCATTGGCATGCTTTTCACGTCGTTTGGTAGAAATCCACACGCGCGTTCTGCCAAAAGCACCATTTGCATGCATATCGTGTGGTTGTGCAGAAAACTGCATACTCGTCTACCAAAAGTGTCATATTCATGCTTAAAACGCGTTTTGGCACAAATCGATGTGCGGGTTCTAAAAAGAGCAGCATTGGCATGCTTTTCACGTCGTTTGGTAGAAATCCACACGCGCGTTCTGCCAAAAGCACCATTTGCATGCATATCGTGTGGTTTTGCAGAAAACTGCATCCTCGTCTACCAAAAGTTGCATATTCATGCTTAAAACGCGTTTTGGCACAAATCCATGTGCGGGTGCTAAAAAGAGCAGCATTGGCATGCTTTTCACGTCGTTTGGTAGAAATCTACACGCGCGTTCTGCCAAAAGCGTCATTTGCATGCATATCGTGTGGTTTTGCAGAAAACTGCATCCTCGTCTACCAAAAGTGTCATATTCATGCTTAAAACGGGTTTTGGCACAAATCCATGTGCGGGTCCTAAAAAGAGCAGCATTGGCATGCTTTTCACGTCGTTTGGTAGAAATCCACACGCGCGTTCTGCCAAAAGCATCATTTGCATGCATATCGTGTGGTTTTGCAGAAACTGCATCCTCGTCTACCAAAAGTTGCGTATTCATGCTTAAAACGCGTTTTGGCACAAATCCATGTGCGGGTGCTAAAAGAGCAGCATTGGCATGCTTTTCACGTCGTTTGGTAGAAATCCACACGCGCGTTCTGCCAAAAGCACCATTTGCATGCATATCGTGTAGTTTTGCAGAAAACTGCATACTCGTCTACCAAAAGTGTCATATTCATGCTTAAAACGCGTTTTGGCACAAATCCGTGTGCGGGTTCTAAAAAGAGCAGCATTGGCATGCTTTTCACCTCGTTTGGTAGAAATCCACACGCGCGTTCTGCCAAAAGCACCATTTGCATGCATATCGTGTGGTTTTGCAGAAAACTGCATCCTCGTCTACCAAAAGTGTCATATTCATGCTTAAAACGCGTTTTGGCACAAATCGATGTGCGGGTTCTAAAAAGAGCAGCATTGGCATGCTTTTCACGTTGTTTGTAGAAATCCACACGCGCGTTCTGCCAAAAGCGTCATTTGCATGCATATCGTGTAGTTTAGCAGAAAACTGCATACTCGTCTACCAAAAGTGTCATATTCATGCTTAAAACGCGTTTTGGCACAAATCGATGTGCGGGTTCTAAAAAGAGCAGCATTGGCATGCTTTTCACGTCGTTTGGTAGAAATCCACACGCGCGTTCTGCCAAAAGCACCATTTGCATGCATATCGTGTAGTTTTGCAGAAAACTGCATCCTCGTCTACCAAAAGTGCGTATTCATGCTTAAAACGCGTTTTGGCACAAATCCATGTGCGGGTGCTAAAAAGAGCAGCATTGGCATGCTTTTCACGTCGTTTGGTAGAAATCCACACGCGCGTTCTGCCAAAAGCACCATTTGCATGCATATCTTGTAGTTTTGCAGAAAACTGCATACTCGTCTACCAAAAGTGTCATATGCATGCTTAAAACGCGTTTTGGCACAAATCCATGTGCGGGTTCTAAAAAGAGCAGCATTGGCATGCTTTTCACGTCGTTTGGTAGAAATCCACGCGCGCGTTCTGCAAAAGCACCATTTGCATGCATATCGTGTGGTTTTGCAGAAAACTTCATCCTCGTCTACCAAAAGTGTGATATTCATGCTTAAAACGCGTTTTGGCACAAATCCATGTGCGGGTTCTCAAAAGAGCAGCATTGGCATGCTTTTCACGTCGTTTGGTAGAAATCCACACGCGCATTCTGCCAAAAGCACCATTTGCATGCATATCGTGTGGTTTTGCAGAAAACTGCATCCTCGTCTTCCAAAAGTTGCGTATTCATGCTTAAAACGCGTTTTGGCACAAATCCATGTGCGGGTGCTAAAAAGAGCAGCATTGGCATGCTTTTCACGTCGTTGGTAGAAATCCACACGGGCGTTCTGCCAAAAGCACCATTTGCATGCATATCGTGTGGTTGTGCAGAAAACTGCATACTCGTCTACCAGAAGTGTCATATTCATGCTTAAAACGCGTTTTGGCACAAATCGATGTGCGGGTTCTAAAAAGAGCAGCATTGCATGCTTTTCACGTCGTTTGGTAGAAATCCACACGCGCGTTCTGCCAAAAGCACCATTTGCATGCATATCGTGTGGTTTTGCAGAAAACTGCATCCTCGTCTACCAAAAGTTGCATATTCATGCTTAAAACGCGTTTTGGCACAAATCCATGTGCGGGTGCTAAAAAGAGCAGCATTGACATGCTTTTCACGTCGTTTGGTAGAAATCCACTTGCGCGTTCTGCCAAAAGCACCATTTGCATGCATATCGTGTGGTTTTGCAGAAAACTGCATCCTCGTCTACCAAAAGTGTCATATTCATGCTTAAAACGCATTTTGGCACAAATCCATGTGCGGGTTCTAAAAAGAGCAGCATTGGCATGCTTTTCACGTCGTTTGGTAGAAATCCACACGCGCGTTCTGCCAAAAGCACCATTTGCATGCATATCGTGTGGTTGTGCAGAAAACTGCATACTCGTCTACCAAAAGTGTCATATTCATGCTTAAAACGCGTTTTGGCACAAATCGATGTGCGGGTTCTAAAAGAGCAGCATTGGCATGCTTTTCACGTCGTTTGGTTAGAAATCCACACGCGCGTTCTGCCAAAAGCACCATTTGCATGCATATCGTGTGGTTTTGCAGAAAACTGCATCCTCGTCTACCAAAAGTTGCGTATTCATGCTTAAAACGCGTTTTGGCACAAATCCATGTGCGGGTGCTAAAAAGAGCAGCATTGGCATGCTTTTCACGTCGTTTGGTAGAAATCCACACGCGCGTTCTGCCAAAAGCACCATTTGCATGCATATCGTGTGGTTTTGCAGAAAACTGCATCCTCGTCTACCAAAAGTTGCATATTCATGCTTAAAACGCGTTTTGGCACAAATCCATGTGCGGGTTTTCAAAAGAGGAGCATTGGCATGCTTTTCACGTCGTTGGTAGAAATCCACACGCGCATTCTGCCAAAAGCAGCATTTGCATGCATATCGTGTGGTTTTGCAGAAAACTGCATCCTCGTCTACCAAAAGTGTGATATTCATGCTTAAAACGCGTTTTGGCACAAATCCATGTGCGGGTTCTCAAAAGAGCAGCATTGGCATGCTTTTCACGTCGTTTGGTAGAAATCCACACGCGCATTCTGCCAAAAGCACCATTTGCATGCATATCGTGTGGTTTTGCAGAAAACTGCATCCTCGTCTACCAAAAGTTGCGTATTCATGCTTAAAAAGCGTTTTGGCACAAATCCATGTGCGGGTGCTAAAAAGAGCAGCATTGGCATGCTTTTCACGTCGTTTGGTAGAAATCCACACGGGCGTTCTGCCAAAAGCACCATTTGCATGCATATCGTGTGGTTGTGCAGAAAACTGCATACTCGTCTACCAAAAGTGTCATATTCATGCTTAAAACGTTTTTGGCACAAATCGATGTGCGGGTTCTAAAAAGAGCAGCATTGGCATGCTTTTCACGTCGTTTGGTAGAAATCCACACGCGCGTTCTGCCAAAAGCACCATTTGCATGCATATCGTGTGGTTTTGCAGAAAACTGCATCCTCGTCTACCAAAAGTTGCGTATTCATGCTTAAAACGCGTTTTGGCACAAATCCATGTGCGGGTGCTAAAAAGAGCAGCATTGGCATGCTTTTCACGTCGTTTGGTAGAAATCCACACGCGCGTTCTGCCAAAAGCACCATTTGCATGCATATCGTGTAGTTTTGCAGAAAACTGCATACTCGTCTACCAAAAGTGTCATATTCATGCTTAAAACGCGTTTTGGCACAAATCCGTGTGCGGGTTCTAAAAAGAGCTGCATTGGCATGCTTTTCACGTCGTTTGGTAGAAATCCACACGCGCGTTCTGCCAAAAGCACCATTTGCATGCATATCGTGTGGTTTTGCAGAAAACTGCATCCTCGTCTACCAAAAGTGTGATATTCATGCTTAAAACGCGTTTTGGCACAAATCCATGTGCGGGTTCTCAAAAGAGCAGCATTGGCATGCTTTTCACGTCGTTTGGTAGAAATCCACACGCGCATTCTGCCAAAGCACCATTTGCATGCATATCGTGTGGTTTTGCAGAAAACTGCATCCTCGTCTACCAAAAGTTGCGTATTCATGCTTAAAAGCGTTTTGGCACAAATCCATGTGCGGGTGCTAAAAAGAGCAGCATTGGCATGCTTTTCACGTCGTTTGGTAGAAATCCACACGGGCGTTCTGCCAAAAGCACCATTTGCATGCATATCGTGTGGTTGTGCAGAAAACTGCATCCTCGTCTACCAAAAGTTGCGTATTCATGCTTAAAACGCGTTTTGGCACAAATCCATGTGCGGGTGCTAAAAAGAGCAGCATTGGCATGCTTTTCACGTCGTTTGGTAGAAATCCACACGCGCGTTCTGCCAAAAGCACCATTTGCATGCATATCGTGTGGTTTTGCAGAAAACTGCATCCTCGTCTACCAAAAGTGTCATATTCATGCTTAAAACGCGTTTTGGCACAAATCCATGTGCGGGTGCTAAAAAGAGCAGCATTGGCATGCTTTTCACGTCGTTTGGTAGAAATCCACACGCGCGTTCTGCCAAAAGCACTATTTGCATGCATATCGTGTAGTTTTGCAGAAAACTGCATACTCGTCTACCAAAAGTGTCATATTCATGCTTAAAACGCGTTTTGGCACAAATCCGTGTGCGGGTTCTAAAAAGAGCAGCATTGACATGCTTTTCACGTCGTTTGTAGAAATCCACACGCGCGTTCTGCCAAAAGCACCATTTCCATGCATATCGTGTGGTTTTGCAGAAAACTGCATCCTCATCTACCAAAAGTGTCATATTCATGCTTAAACGCATTTTGGCACAAATCCATGTGCGGGTTCTAAAAAGAGCAGCATTGGCATGCTTTTCACGTCGTTTGGTAGAAATCCACACGCGCGTTCTGCCAAAAGCACCATTTGCATGCATATCGTGTGGTTGTGCAGAAAACTGCATACTCGTCTACCAAAAGTGTCATATTCATGCTTAAAACGCGTTTTGGCAGAAATCGATGTGCGGGTTCTAAAAAGAGCAGCATTGGCATGCTTTTCACGTCGTTTGGTAGAAATCCACACGCGCGTTCTGCAAAAGCACCATTTGCATGCATATCGTGTGGTTTGCAGAAAACTGCATCCTCGTCTACCAAAAGTTGCATATTCATGCTTAAAACGCGTTTTGGCACAAATCCATGTGCGGGCGCTAAAAAGAGCAGCATTGGCATGCTTTTCACGTCGTTTGGTAGAAATCTACACGCGCGTTCTGCCAAAAGCGTCATTTGCATGCATATCGTGTGGTTTTGCAGAAAACTGCATCCTCGTCTACCAAAAGTGTCATATTCATGCTTAAAACGGGTTTTGGCACAAATCCATGTGCGGGTCCTAAAAAGAGCAGCATTGGCATGCTTTTCACGTCGTTTGGTAGAAATCCACACGCGCGCTCTGCAAAAGCATCATTTGCATGCATATCGTGTGGTTTTGCAGAAAACTGCATCCTCGTCTACCAAAAGTTGCGTATTCATGCTTAAAACGCGTTTTGGCACAAATCCATGTGCGGGTGCTAAAAAGAGCAGCATTGGCATGCTTTTCACGTCGTTTGGTAAAATCCACACGCGCGTTCTGCCAAAAGCGTCATTTGCATGCATATCGTGTAGTTTTGCAGAAAACTGCATACTCGTCTACCAAAAGTGTCATATTCATGCTTAAAACGCGTTTTGGCACAAATCCGTGTGCGGTTCTAAAAAGAGCAGCATTGGCATGCTTTTCACCTCGTTTGGTAGAAATCCACACGCGCGTTCTGCCAAAAGCACCATTTGCATGCATATCGTGTGGTTTTGCAGAAAACTGCATCCTCGTCTACCAAAAGTGTCATATTCATGCTTAAAACGCGTTTTGGCACAAATCGATGTGCGGGTTCTAAAAAGAGCAGCATTGGCATGCTTTTCACGTTGTTTGGTAGAAATCCACACGCGCGTTCTGCCAAAAGCGTCATTTGCATGCATATCGTGTAGTTTAGCAGAAAACTGCATACTCGTCTACCAAAAGTGTCATATTCATGCTTAAAACGCGTTTTGGCACAAATCGATGTGCGGGTTCTAAAAAGAGCAGCATTGGCATGCTTTTCACGTCGTTTGTAGAAATCCACACGCGCGTTCTGCCAAAAGCACCATTTGCATGCATATCGTGTGGTTTTGCAGAAAACTGCATCCTCGTCTACCAAAAGTTGCATATTCATGCTTAAAACGCGTTTTGGCACAAATCCATGTGCGGGTGCTAAAAAGAGCAGCATTGGCATGCTTTTCACGTCGTTTGGTAGAAATCCACACGCGCGTTCTGCCAAAAGCACCATTTGCATGCATATCGTGTGGTTTTGCAGAAAACTGCATCCTCGTCTACCAAAAGTGTCATATTCATGCTTAAAACGGGTTTTGGCACAAATCCATGTGCGGGTCCTAAAAAGAGCAGCATTGGCATGCTTTTCACGTCGTTTGGTAGAAATCCACACGCGCGTTCTGCCAAAAGCACCGTTTGCATGCATATCGTGTGGTTTTGCAGAAAACTGCATCCTCGTCTACCAAAAGTGTCATATTCATGCTTAAAACGCGTTTTGGCACAAATCCATGTGCGGGTGCTAAAAAGAGGAGCATTGGCATGCTTTTCACGTCGTTTGGTAGAAATCCACACGCGCGTTCTGCCAAAAGCACTATTTGCATGCATATCGTGTAGTTTTGCAGAAAACTGCATACTCGTCTACCAAAAGTGTCATATTCATGCTTAAAACGCGTTTTGGCACAAATCCGTGTGCGGGTTCTAAAAAGAGCAGCATTGACATGCTTTTCACGTCGTTTGGTAGAAATCCACACGCGCGTTCTGCCAAAAGCACCATTTCCATGCATATCGTGTGGTTTTGCAGAAAACTGCATCCTCGTCTACCAAAAGTTGCGTATTCATGCTTAAAACGCGTTTTGGCACAAATCCATGTGCGGGTGCTAAAAGAGCAGCATTGGCATGCTTTTCACGTCGTTTGGTAGAAATCCACACGGGCGTTCTGCAAAAGCACCATTTGCATGCATATCGTGTGGTTGTGCAGAAAACTGCATACTCGTCTACCAGAAGTGTCATATTCATGCTTAAAACGCGTTTTGGCACAAATCGATGTGCGGGTTCTAAAAAGAGCAGCATTGGCATGCTTTTCACGTCGTTTGGTAGAAATCCACACGCGCGTTCTGCCAAAAGCACCATTTGCATGCATATCGTGTGGTTTTGCAGAAAACTGCATCCTCGTCTACCAAAGTTGCATATTCATGCTTAAAACGCGTTTTGGCACAAATCCATGTGCGGGTGCTAAAAAGAGCAGCATTGACATGCTTTTCACGTCGTTTGGTAGAAATCCACTTGCGCGTTCTGCCAAAAGCACCATTTGCATGCATATCGTGTGGTTTTGCAGAAAACTGCATCCTCGTCTACCAAAAGTGTCATATTCATGCTTAAAACGCATTTTGGCACAAATCCATGTGCGGGTTCTAAAAAGAGCAGCATTGGCATGCTTTTCACGTCGTTTGGTAGAAATCCACACGCGCGTTCTGCCAAAAGCACCATTTGCATGCATATCGTGTGGTTGTGCAGAAAACTGCATACTCGTCTACCAAAAGTGTCATATTCATGCTTAAAACGCGTTTTGCACAAATCGATGTGCGGGTTCTAAAAAGAGCAGCATTGGCATGCTTTTCACGTCGTTTGGTAGAAATCCACACGCGCGTTCTGCCAAAAGCACCATTTGCATGCATATCGTGTGGTTTTGCAGAAAACTGCATCCTCGTCTACCAAAAGTTGCGTATTCATGCTTAAAACGCGTTTTGGCACAAATCCATGTGCGGGTGCTAAAAAGAGCAGCATTGGCATGCTTTTCACGTCGTTTGGTAGAAATCCACACGCGCGTTCTGCCAAAAGCACCATTTGCATGCATATCGTGTGGTTTTGCAGAAAACTGCATCCTCGTCTACCAAAAGTTGCATATTCATGCTTAAAACGCGTTTTGGCACAAATCCATGTGCGGGTTTTCAAAAGAGGAGCATTGGCATGCTTTTCACGTCGTTTGGTAGAAATCCACACGCGCATTCTGCCAAAAGCAGCATTTGCATGCATATCGTGTGGTTTTGCAGAAAACTGCATCCTCGTCTACCAAAAGTGTGATATTCATGCTTAAAACGCGTTTTGGCACAAATCCATGTGCGGGTTCTCAAAAGAGCAGCATTGGCATGCTTTTCACGTCGTTTGGTAGAAATCCACACGCGCATTCTGCCAAAAGCACCATTTGCATGCATATCGTGTGGTTTTGCAGAAAACTGCATCCTCGTCTACCAAAAGTTGCGTATTCATGCTTAAAAAGCGTTTTGGCACAAATCCATGTGCGGGTGCTAAAAAGAGCAGCATTGGCATGCTTTTCACGTCGTTTGGTAGAAATCCACACGGGCGTTCTGCCAAAAGCACCATTTGCATGCATATCGTGTGGTTGTGCAGAAAACTGCATACTCGTCTACCAAAAGTGTCATATTCATGCTTAAAACGTTTTTGGCACAAATCGATGTGCGGGTTCTAAAAAGAGCAGCATTGGCATGCTTTTCACGTCGTTTGGTAGAAATCCACACGCGCGTTCTGCCAAAAGCACCATTTGCATGCATATCGTGTGGTTTTGCAGAAAACTGCATCCTCGTCTACCAAAAGTTGCGTATTCATGCTTAAAACGCGTTTTGGCACAAATCCATGTGCGGGTGCTAAAAAGAGCAGCATTGGCATGCTTTCACGTCGTTTGGTAGAAATCCACACGCGCGTTCTGCCAAAAGCACCATTTGCATGCATATCGTGTAGTTTTGCAGAAAACTGCATACTCGTCTACCAAAGTGTCATATTCATGCTTAAAACGCGTTTTGGCACAAATCCGTGTGCGGGTTCTAAAAAGAGCTGCATTGGCATGCTTTTCACGTCGTTTGGTAGAAATCCACACGCGCGTTCTGCCAAAAGCACCATTTGCATGCATATCGTGTGGTTTTGCAGAAAACTGCATCCTCGTCTACCAAAAGTGTGATATTCATGCTTAAAACGCGTTTTGGCACAAATCCATGTGCGGGTTCTCAAAAGAGCAGCATTGGCATGCTTTTCACGTCGTTTGGTAGAAATCCACACGCGCATTCTGCCAAAAGCACCATTTGCATGCATATCGTGTGGTTTTGCAGAAAACTGCATCCTCGTCTACCAAAAGTTGCGTATTCATGCTTAAAAAGCGTTTTGGCACAAATCCATGTGCGGGTGCTAAAAAGAGCAGCATTGGCATGCTTTTCACGTCGTTTGGTAGAAATCCACACGGGCGTTCTGCCAAAGCACCATTTGCATGCATATCGTGTTGTTGTGCAGAAAACTGCATCCTCGTCTACCAAAAGTTGCGTATTCATGCTTAAAACGCGTTTTGGCACAAATCCATGTGCGGGTGCTAAAAAGAGCAGCATTGGCATGCTTTTCACGTCGTTTGGTAGAAATCCACACGCGCGTTCTGCCAAAAGCACCATTTGCATGCATATCGTGTGGTTTTGCAGAAAACTGCATCCTCGTCTACCAAAAGTGTCATATTCATGCTTAAAACGCGTTTTGGCACAAATCCATGTGCGGGTGCTAAAAAGAGCAGCATTGGCATGCTTTTCACGTCGTTTGGTAGAAATCCACACGCGCGTTCTGCAAAAGCACTATTTGCATGCATATCGTGTAGTTTTGCAGAAAACTGCATACTCGTCTACCAAAAGTGTCATATTCATGCTTAAAACGCGTTTTGGCACAAATCCGTGTGCGGGTTCTAAAAAGAGCAGCATTGACATGCTTTTCACGTCGTTTGGTAGAAATCCACACGCGCGTTCTGCCAAAAGCACCATTTCCATGCATATCGTGTGGTTTTGCAGAAAACTGCATCCTCGTCTACCAAAAGTGTCATATTCATGCTTAAAACGCATTTTGGCACAAATCCATGTGCGGGTTCTAAAAAGAGCAGCATTGGCATGCTTTTCACGTCGTTTGGTAGAAATCCACACGCGCGTTCTGCCAAAAGCACCATTTGCATGCATATCGTGTGGTTGTGCAGAAAACTGCATACTCGTCTACCAAAAGTGTCATATTCATGCTTAAAACGCGTTTTGGCAGAAATCGATGTGCGGGTTCTAAAAAGAGCAGCATTGGCATGCTTTTCACGTCGTTTGGTAGAAATCCACACGCGCGTTCTGCCAAAAGCACCATTTGCATGCATATCGTGTGGTTTTGCAGAAAACTGCATCCTCGTCTACAAAAGTTGCATATTCATGCTTAAAACGCGTTTTGGCACAAATCCATGTGCGGGCGCTAAAAAGAGCAGCATTGGCATGCTTTTCACGTCGTTTGGTAGAAATCTACACGCGCGTTCTGCCAAAAGCGTCATTTGCATGCATATCGTGTGGTTTTGCAGAAAACTGCATCCTCGTCTACCAAAAGTGTCATATTCATGCTTAAAACGGGTTTTGGCACAAATCCATGTGCGGGTCCTAAAAAGAGCAGCATTGGCATGCTTTTCACGTCGTTTGGTAGAAATCCACACGCGCGCTCTGCCAAAAGCATCATTTGCATGCATATCGTGTGGTTTTGCAGAAAACTGCATCCTCGTCTACCAAAAGTTGCGTATTCATGCTTAAAACGCGTTTTGGCACAAATCCATGTGCGGGTGCTAAAAAGAGCAGCATTGGCATGCTTTTCACGTCGTTTGTAGAAATCCACACGCGCGTTCTGCCAAAAGCGTCATTTGCATGCATATCGTGTAGTTTTGCAGAAAACTGCATACTCGTCTACCAAAAGTGTCATATTCATGCTTAAAACGCGTTTTGGCACAAATCCGTGTGCGGGTTCTAAAAAGAGCAGCATTGGCATGCTTTTCACCTCGTTTGGTAGAAATCCAGCACGCGCGTTCTGCCAAAAGCACCATTTGCATGCATATCGTGGGGTTTGCAGAAAACTGCATCCTCGTCTACAAAAGTGTCATATTCATGCTTAAAACGCGTTTTGGCACAAATCGATGTGCGGGTTCTAAAAAGAGCAGCATTGGCATGCTTTTCACGTTGTTTGGTAGAAATCCACACGCGCGTTCTGCCAAAAGCGTCATTTGCATGCATATCGTGTAGTTTAGCAGAAAACTGCATACTCGTCTACCAAAAGTGTCATATTCATGCTTAAAACGCGTTTTGGCACAAATCGATGTGCGGGTTCTAAAAGAGCAGCATTGGCATGCTTTTCACGTCGTTTGGTAGAAATCCACACGCGCGTTCTGCCAAAAGCACCATTTGCATGCATATCGTGTGGTTTTGCAGAAAACTGCATCCTCGTCTACCAAAAGTTGCATATTCATGCTTAAAACGCGTTTTGGCACAAATCCATGTGCGGGTGCTAAAAAGAGCAGCATTGGCATGCTTTTCACGTCGTTTGGTAGAAATCCACACGCGCGTTCTGCCAAAAGCACCATTTGCATGCATATCGTGTGGTTTTGCAGAAAACTGCATCCTCGTCTACCAAAAGTGTCATATTCATGCTTAAAACGCGTTTTGGCACAAATCCATGTGCGGGTGCTAAAAAGAGGAGCATTGGCATGCTTTTCACGTCGTTTGGTAGAAATCCACACGCGCGTTCTGCCAAAAGCACTATTTGCATGCATATCGTGTAGTTTTGCAGAAAACTGCATACTCGTCTACCAAAGTGTCATATTCATGCTTAAAACGCGTTTTGGCACAAATCCGTGTGCGGGTTCTAAAAAGAGCAGCATTGACATGCTTTTCACGTCGTTTGGTAGAAATCCACACGCGCGTTCTGCCAAAAGCACCATTTCCATGCATATCGTGTGGTTTTGCAGAAAACTGCATCCTCGTCTACCAAAAGTGTCATATTCATGCTTAAAACGCATTTTGGCACAAATCCATGTGCGGGTTCTAAAAAGAGCAGCATTGGCATGCTTTTCACGTCGTTTGGTAGAAATCCACACGCGCGTTCTGCAAAAGCACCATTTGCATGCATATCGTGTGGTTGTGCAGAAAACTGCATACTCGTCTACCAAAAGTGTCATATTCATGCTTAAAACGCGTTTTGGCACAAATCGATGTGCGGGTTCTAAAAAGAGCAGCATTGGCATGCTTTTCACGTCGTTTGGTAGAAATCCACACGCGCGTTCTGCCAAAAGCACCATTTGCATGCATATCGTGTGGTTTTGCAGAAAACTGCATCCTCGTCTACCAAAAGTTGCATATTCATGCTTAAAACGCGTTTTGGCACAAATCCATGTGCGGGTGCTAAAAAGAGCAGCATTGGCATGCTTTTCACGTCGTTGGTAGAAATCTACACGCGCGTTCTGCCAAAAGCGTCATTTGCATGCATATCGTGTGGTTTTGCAGAAAACTGCATCCTCGTCTACCAAAAGTGTCATATTCATGCTTTAAAACGGGTTTTGGCACAAATCCATGTGCGGGTCCTAAAAAGAGCAGCATTGGCATGCTTTTCACGTCGTTTGGTAGAAATCCACACGCGCGTTCTGCCAAAAGCATCATTTGCATGCATATCGTGTGGTTTTGCAGAAAACTGCATCCTCGTCTACCAAAAGTTGCGTATTCATGCTTAAAACGCGTTTTGGCACAAATCCATGTGCGGGTGCTAAAAAGAGCAGCATTGGCATGCTTTTCACGTCGTTTGGTAGAAATCCACACGCGCGTTCTGCCAAAAGCACCATTTGCATGCATATCGTGTAGTTTTGCAGAAAACTGCATACTCGTCTACCAAAAGTGTCATATTCATGCTTAAAACGCGTTTTGGCACAAATCCGTGTGCGGGTTCTAAAAAGAGCAGCATTGGCATGCTTTTCACCTCGTTTGGTAGAAATCCACACGCGCGTTCTGCCAAAAGCACCATTTGCATGCATATCGTGTGGTTTTGCAGAAAACTGCATCCTCGTCTACCAAAAGTGTCATATTCATGCTTAAAACGCGTTTTGGCACAAATCGATGTGCGGGTTCTAAAAAGAGCAGCATTGGCATGCTTTTCACGTTGTTTGGTAGAAATCCACACGCGCGTTCTGCCAAAAGCGTCATTTGCATGCATATCGTGTAGTTTAGCAGAAAACTGCATACTCGTCTACCAAAGTGTCATATTCATGCTTAAAACGCGTTTTGGCACAAATCGATGTGCGGGTTCTAAAAAGAGCAGCATTGGCATGCTTTTCACGTCGTTTGGTAGAAATCCACACGCGCGTTCTGCCAAAAGCACCATTTGCATGCATATCGTGTAGTTTTGCAGAAAACTGCATCCTCGTCTACCAAAAGTTGCGTATTCATGCTTAAAACGCGTTTTGGCACAAATCCATGTGCGGGTGCTAAAAAGAGCAGCATTGGCATGCTTTTCACGTCGTTTGGTAGAAATCCACACGCGCGTTCTGCAAAAAGCACCATTTGCATGCATATCTTGTAGTTTTGCAGAAAACTGCATACTCGTCTACCAAAAGTGTCATATGCATGCTTAAAACGCGTTTTGGCACAAATCCATGTGCGGGTTCTAAAAGAGCAGCATTGGCATGCTTTTCACGTCGTTTGGTAGAAATCCACGCGCGCGTTCTGCCAAAAGCACCATTTGCATGCATATCGTGTAGTTTTGCAGAAAACTGCATACTCGTCTACCAAAAGTGTCATATTCATGCTTAAAACGCGTTTTGGCACAAATCCGTGTGCGGGTTCTAAAAAGAGCTGCATTGGCATGCTTTTCACGTCGTTTGGTAGAAATCCACACGCGCGTTCTGCCAAAAGCACCATTTGCATGCATATCGTGTGGTTTTGCAGAAAACTTCATCTCGTCTACCAAAAGTGTGATATTCATGCTTAAAACGCGTTTTGGCACAAATCCATGTGCGGGTTCTCAAAAGAGCAGCATTGGCATGCTTTTCACGTCGTTTGGTAGAAATCCACACGCGCATTCTGCCAAAAGCACCATTTGCATGCATATCGTGTGGTTGTGCAGAAAACTGCATACTCGTCTACCAAAGTGTCATATTCATGCTTAAAACGCGTTTTGGCACAAATCGATGTGCGGGTTCTAAAAAGAGCAGCATTGGCATGCTTTTCACGTCGTTTGGTAGAAATCCACACGCGCGTTCTGCCAAAAGCACCATTTGCATGCATATCGTGTGGTTTGCAGAAAACTGCATCCTCGTCTACCAAAAGTTGCATATTCATGCTTAAAACGCGTTTTGGCACAAATCCATGTGCGGGTGCTAAAAAGAGCAGCATTGACATGCTTTTCACGTCGTTTGGTAGAAATCCACTTGCGCGTTCTGCCAAAAGCACCATTTGCATGCATATCGTGTGGTTTTGCAGAAAACTGCATCCTCGTCTACCAAAAGTGTCATATTCATGCTTAAAACGCATTTTGGTACAAATCAATAGGCGGGTTCTAAAAAGAGCAGCATTGGCATGCTTTTCACGTCGTTTGGTAGAAATCCACACGCGCGTTCTGCCAAAAGCACCATTTGCATGCATATCGTGTGGTTGTGCAGAAAACTGCATACTCGTCTACCGAAAGTGTCATATTCATGCTTAAAACGCGTTTTGGCACAAATCGATGTGCGGGTTCTAAAAGAGCAGCATTGGCATGCTTTTCACGTCGTTTGGTAGAAATCCACACGCGCGTTCTGCCAAAAGCACCATTTGCATGCATATCGTGTGGTTTTGCAGAAAACTGCATCCTCGTCTACCAAATGTTGCGTATTCATGCTTAAAACGCGTTTTGGCACAAATCCATGTGCGGGTGCTAAAAAGAGCAGCATTGGCATGCTTTTCACGTCGTTTGTAGAAATCCACACGCGCGTTCTGCCAAAAGCACCATTTGCATGCATATCGTGTGGTTTTGCAGAAAACTGCATCCTCGTCTACCAAAAGTTGCATATTCATGCTTAAAACGCGTTTTGGCACAAATCCATGTGCGGGTTTTCAAAAGAGCAGCATTGGCATGCTTTTCACGTCGTTTGGTAGAAATCCACACGCGCATTCTGCCAAAAGCACCATTTGCATGCATATCGTGTGGTTTTGCAGAAAACTGCATCCTCGTCTACCAAAAGTTGCGTATTCATGCTTAAAACGCGTTTTGGCACAAATCCATGTGCGGGTGCTAAAAGAGCAGCATTGGCATGCTTTTCACGTCGTTTGGTGGAAATCCACACGGGCGTTCTGCCAAAAGCACCATTTCCATGCATATCGTGTGGTTGTGCAGAAAACTGCATCCTCGTCTACCAAAAGTTGCGTATTCATGCTTAAAACGCGTTTTGGCACAAATCCATGTGCGGGTGCTAAAAAGAGCAGCATTGACATGCTTTTCACGTCGTTTGGTAGAAATCCACACGCGCGTTCTGCCAAAAGCACCATTTGCATGCATATCGTGTGGTTTTGCAGAAAACTGCATCCTCGTCTACCAAAAGTGTCATATTCATGCTTAAAACGCGTTTTTGGCACAAATCGATGTGCGGGTTCTAAAAAGAGCAGCATTGGCATGCTTTTCACGTCGTTTGGTAGAAATCCACACGCGCGTTCTGCAAAAGCGTCATTTGCATGCATATCGTGTGGTTTTGCAGAAAACTGCA